>NC_085989.1:36121165-36273665 GCF_030014385.1 Trichomycterus rosablanca | reverse complement strand
GCTGAATCAGACACTGCAGAGCAGAGTTGTGGTTTCATGCCAGCAACATGGTGATGCATGAGCATCTGAAACGCAAGCACCCTGCAGCCGTGATGACCAGCGTTATTCAGGACAGGTAAGTTTTTACACCGCTTCATTCTTTAACCAACGTACTGTAGCTACTGTTTGTTAATGTTAGAGTACCTGTCGGAAAACTTCCTAAGAGATCGCTATTTTTCAGGTTTGATAGCTAAGCTAACGCATTAAGTGCAATAGTTAATTAGTGATTTATTAGGAGTAACGTTATATAACTTAACATTATAGCCTAACGTTATTTTTTGCTCTCGTTGATGAGAGCATTCATTCTAAATAATAAGCGTTCTCCACTTAATGATAGCTAGTTAGCTCAGCAGATAATTCAGTTAAGATATTTTTTTTTTTTTTTTTTTATTTAGCGCGTCCAATTTCATCCCATCTATCATCCTCTCATTAGTGCGGATTCCTGCTCCTGATTGGGGCTGACGAGGCCGTTCCACGCCTCCTCCGAAACGTGCACAGCCAATCGACCGTCTTATCACCCACACTTGACGAGTGTAGCGTGGCAGAGTACTGTGCACGGAGGATCACACACTCCACCACACCCCCTCCCGTCTCCATACAGGCGCCACCAACCAGCCAGCAGAGGGCGCAACCGCTCCGTTCCTGAGAGAGCATCCCCTACGGTCTCAAGTCCCGCCCCCCACCCGGACAACAGGCCAATCGTTGTCCATAGCCGCCCAGCCTCGACCGTAAAGGCAGAGCTGGATTCGAAACGACGCTCCTTCGAAATCCAGCCCTGGTTGCAGCGCGTGTCTTTTTACCGCTGCGCCACCTGAGCGGCATTTCAGTTAAGATATTTAACCTGTTATGGTTTAGTTGGCATAGCCAGTAAACTATTTGTAATAAACTATGATACATAGCCTTCAGTTTGTGACAATTAATACAGCTTTCTCTTTTGCTCTTTCTATTAATAGCACTAAGCAATAGAGTGTGAATGACTTTGACCAGAGAAGAGATTCATGCACCCCTCAAATGGCTGAGGTCCTCACAGACAGCATTCACATGTTTCTCAACGACATGTTATAAATGTTTTTGACTTCCAGAGTGATAACTTCTGAAACATAACAGTTTCTAATGCTGTTCAAAGCTTTCTTATTTAATCGATTTTTTTATTGTGATTGTGTATGAATGTTTCAAATATATTTGATTAAACTATCAAGCTTAAGTTTCAAATTCATGTTTCATGGGTCATTATTTTAATTTGATATTGGAGATGGAGGGTATGACATAAATAGTCGTTGACTAGTCGACTAATCGAAAAAATAATCGTCAAATTAGTCGACTACTAAAATAATCGTTAGTTGCAGCCCTACACCAATCCTCTTACTCACCCATACTTCTGTGGATTTGCGAGTGAGCTCGGCTTTGCGTATGTGAAGCCACGTCCCGATCTGCACTGCACTCTTTACACAGCATTTATAACCCCACCCCTTAGTCCGGTCTTTCTCACCCAGCAGACAGGAGGCCAATCCTGTCTGCTAGAGGGTGCCCAGATGACCCGTAGCAGAGCAGAGATTCGAACCCAGGAGTGCCACCTGGGCGCCCTCTAATCAGTGTTACACAAGCAAAAAAAACATATATATTTGAGATTCCTTTTTAAAATAATTCTTACAATATTAACCCTTCTTATATTACAAGATCAAGCCAAAACTTAACGCCAAACCCTCAAGACATGGAATCTTGTGAATGTTCTTGTAAATAACTTACAATTATTATTGTTAAAAAAACAACATGAAAAATGAAGAAATAAAGCCATGGATCAGAAGACAAAGTCAGCAAGGTCTGTCTATTCAAGTTAAATAGATGCAAGTCAGAATTAAAATGTATATTGTCCATAGAGAGCTTCATGCTTAAAAAATTTCACGTAATGTGGTATAAAACTGCAGTGATGCTAGCTGCTCAACGGCACTCGGGTGGTGCAGCGGTCTCACGTGCTTGCATACCACTGCGGAGTGGCTCATGCTTGCGAATTCAAAACTGGCCCCGTGTTTAAGGGACGGGAGGTCAGAGGGGGTCACTTCTTGCTGTGACATGAAGTCTCCGGGACTGGTCCTGGCACCTGCACAAGTTGGGAATGGGGGAGTCACATTGAGCTTAGCGTGGTTCTCTGTACACAATACAGCTCTGTGTGGGAACACTGGCAGGTGATAAGAGTGAGGGGTGGTGTGATGATCTGGCTCTCTTTGATCAGATTGGGGGTTGTGCAAGTGGCAGTGGATTCACAATCGGGAATTGGAAATGACTAAATTAGGAGATAAAGGGGGAAAATTGAACAGTGCTGCTATAAATTTGAGAGATGCTGAGTAAGCTCTGCTCCCATTGGTTATCTGTCTTTTATTAATGGCTTAGTATTGCCAAACAATTAGCGTTTCCCTCACACTGTAGCATGGGGAGTCGTAAAATTTGAAGCATTTAATATGCATGATTTTAAATCAGAGTGACTAGGACTAATCTTTAAGTAAACTGGAGGGGTTATGATTAAATAATTATCACACAGCCTACAAACTCTGATTATCTGAGACAGATCTCAGCCAGAAATTGGGACAGACCTTACATAGTCCTGATTATACAACAGTGTGAGCCAAAGATTTTTCCCATTAATGAATGCAGTATTGACACTAAATCTATAGCACATGCAAAGTCAATAATGTGGCTAGTTTATTAATAACACCATGAGAAGAGAGGCATTAAAAGTAATAGCATTCAAATGAGAATGTGTGGAATCAAAGCATGTTACACAGGACATCAGACTTCTTTGATCAACAATATGAGCATGTTAAGTGGACGTGGACTAGAAACCCAAAGCTCAGGTTGAAGCCATGCAGTATGTGTTGAGCTACATGAGCAGGAAGGAAAAGGCCCATGCACACGACTCGGGTTACACAAAAAGGTCCTGTAACGATCAGTTGCACTTCCAGCGCCTTGAGCTCTGAGTCACAGAGTAAAGAGCACTTGTGGTGGAGAGATAGTGAGGGAGGGAAGGAGTGTGTTGGATTGAAACTGTGTGTGCAGGTCAGTATTGAATCCAGATGGATTTTGGTAAATCCAGCTAAACACAATCTGAGCTGCTCAGCCATTCAAAGTGACATGAGCATGACTTCAGCAGATGAACAACAGTATGATGGCGAGTCAGACACCAAATGGAAAGCTCTAAGGACTCACAAACATTCAGTTAATGTTCTGTCAGTGTAGTAATCTGTAGAGTGATTTTAGAGGGACTAGATGTACTCCTTATAGTGAAAAAAAATCAGATAATTTTAATCAAATAAACAAAGCTATGAAGGTCACTGCAACATTCAAAGTGGTTGTCTTCTAAAACACATACAACTGTACTAAATATAGATGAATGTAATGCCTTTCTTTTAACTAATCACTGATCTTTATTAGTTGTTGATCGTTGATCATAAACATATACCGTACATACAAAACAGACTTCACACTGCGACAAAACAGCTTTGATTTTAATGTATTATAGTTTGCCGCTCATGATTTCAATATTACAAATACATAAAGTTTTCCTGTTCTGGTAGGGACAGCAGCATGTACTGTAAACAGAACTGACGCATGTGCACCGAGTGTAAATGAACAACAATTAATTAATAAATTAAATTATATTATATATATATACTGTATATATATATATATATATATATATATATATATATATATATATATATACACACACCGATCAGGCATAACATTATAACCACTGAGAGGTGAAGTGAATAACACTGATTATCTCTTCATCACGGCACCTGTTAGTGGGTGGGATATATTAGGCAACAAGTGAACATTTTATCCTCAAAGTTGATGTGTTAGAAGCAGGAAAATGTGCAAGCGTAAGGATTTGAGCGAATTTGACAAGGGCCAAATTGTGATGGCTAGACAACTGGGTCAGATCATCTCTAAAACTGCAGCTCTTGTGGGGTGTTTTCGGTCTGCAGTGGTCAGTATCTATCAAAAGTGGTCCAAGGTAGGAACTGTGGTAAACCGGCGACAGGGTCATGGGCGGTCAAGGCTCAGTGATGCATGTGGGGAGTGAAGGCTGGCCCGTGTGGTCTGATCCAACAGACGAGCTACTTGTAGCTCAAATTGCTGAAGACGTTAATGCTGGTTCTGATAGAAAGGTGTCAGAATACAAAGAGCATCGCAGTTTCTTGCGTATGGGGCAGCAAAGGGGGGACCAACAGAATAGTAGGAAGGTAGTCATAATGTTATGCCTCATCAGTGTATATATTTACGGTATCGATAGATAGATAGATGGATGGATGGATGGATGGATGGATGGATGGATGGATGGATGGATGGATGGATGGATGGATGGATGGATGGATGGATGGATGGATAGATAGATAGATAGATAGATAGATAGACTTTCAGTCTCCTCAAGAAATATACAATTAAAAAAATAAACCAAATAATAAACAATGGCAAGTCTTTCAGGACCTGATGCATCACTCAACTCACTCAACTCACTCAACTCACTCAACTCACTCTCTCACACACACACTCTCACACACACACACACACACACACACACTACACACAATACACACAATCACCAATGTGTTCCAATTTCCAGTTGGCTTCTTGACTGTCCACTAAGTAGACTACTTGTGAATAAGGACTTCTAGCAAATCCTATTAAATGATCAGATAAACCAGAAAAAAGGTAAAGGAAATAAAAAGGAAAAATTAGTTCCTAAAGGAGTATGGCTGCATAAACACATCTTAAAAACTATATCATTAAGTGACATTTGTCAGTGATTGGAAAATGTTTTTTTAATAATGGCCTGCTAAGCAGTCAGATGAACATAAATTATGGTGATATTATAATTTATAAAACACTAGACACCTGTTATAAATGTATTACTGGTGCATACCTGCTAACCTAAACTGAAAAAAATCATCACATGACGTTTGGGTGGTGTTTGCCTTACATACAATATACGTATAATTGGTTGCCATAGGGCGCTAAAGGCCTAATAATCAATACACTCAGACAGTTTATTGAATCTACATGTGAATTGAAGTGCACAGTGTGCGGTGATGGCCGTCCAACACTTACAGGATTAACTACTGGTCTTAGACCATCCTGTGTTTGTATTTAATAGACTTCTGTCACCTCTCAACATATGCTGCTTTTTCTCTGCTATGGAAATGAGGCGATGAGATTTAATAGACTGGATGCACCTTGTGGAGTATGACCCTTGGCCCCTGAACCCCTGAGTGTAATACATGTCAGCCAGGGAAGAGAAGAACACTAATCCAGGGTCAGATCCAAACAAAAATCTGTCAGACTGGCTGAGGCCCAAACACCTGCCTCACAATCTGCCACCATTTTCACTCCACCATCAATTTCCTTCTCTCTTTGCATCTTGGCTCACGTCCTCCACAGAGAAATTAGAGAAGCTATATGAACGGCATGCTTGGATGATCTTTAAACATCACATACAGTAAAACTAATAGCTTACCGCAGTGCAATGGTGAGTCAGCTGGGACGCCGTAGCAGGAGAGCTGATGGGAAAAGATGTCAAGTAGGGAGCTTAGTACTGTCAGGCTGTCACGCTTCAGTTAATCCTAGGCAAGGAGAATGCATGCAAAATAGAACTGCAGCAAAACGGACAGGTCAAGGCGCTCAAGCGGGACAGAAGTCTACCGTGCTAACTCATCAGCTTACTTGTACTGTAATGCATTTATTCATTCATTTGATCAACTAAATAATACGATGCGGTTTTAGCAGTTATGACTAATTCTCTTTTGGATTTTCTAGACAGCAAGAGGCTTTGTAGCTGAAGACAGTCCTACTTTGTGAGATTGCAGGCAATTACCAAGTGGAGTAATTATACAGGCACACAGGGAAGCACAGGAAGAGCAAACACACACGTAAAGGCTGCGTGAGTGATTTCATCAGCCTTTCATTGCCTCAGAAGACTCACAGGCAAAGGTTAAAACCTTTAATCCCCCCCAACTCATTCCTACTGCACTTTGTTCACCACCTCTATGTTTACCCTCATCCTCTACAGTAGATCTCTGGACTGTGATCAGGCACATGATTGGTGTGCACTGTAAATATCAAAAAGGAGTCTGGTAATTTCCCCACGTTCACTGTCACTGGATAGCTTTATAGCTTCATTAGTAAATCATCGTAAATACGGCGGCCGCTCAGGTGGCACAGCGGTAAAAACACACGCTGGAACCAGAGCTGGGATCTTGAATGCATCGTATCGAATCTTAACTCTGCCTTGCCGGCTGAGGATGAGCGGCCACATGAACAATGATTAGCCTGTTGTTCAGATATGGGCAGGACTAAGCCGGATGGGGTCTCTCTCTCATGACTGGTGCAATTACGACCTCTGTTGGCTGATTGATGGCGCCTGCACAGAGATGAGCAGAGTGCTCTCAGGGTGTGTCTCTCCGTACACAACGCTAAGCTGCACTGCACTCGTCAAAGTGTAGGTGATAAGATGCATACGGCATGCTGCCCACGTGTCGGAGGGGGCGTGGGTTAGCTACGTTCTCCTCAATCAGAGCAGAGATCGGCATGGGCGGAGAGGAAGCATGACGCAATGGGCAATTGGACGCGCTAAAAAAAGGGAGAAAAAGGGGAGAAAATGCATAAAAAAGAAAAAAAAAAGAAAATCATTTACATTGGTAGAGATACCACAGGCTCCTGTATGTTTAAAAGAAGTACATGCTACTAATCACTCTTCCTTGCCTCCTTAGGGATAAGCAATTTTGGTTTTGCTCTCTTTGAAGGTTTTGATGTGTGGGAATAAGCCTAATATAGCTTACAAGTAATGAAAATTCATCTGAAAGACAAGCAAGTGTTTCCCAAACCCCGGGTCACAAGTCAAAAAAAAGGGTCGCAGAGAAAAATAATAATAATTAAACAAACGAATTTTAACAGGCATGTAAGCATGAAATAAACGTCTCCCTTTACATTACACCTTGTAAACCACAGTGGACCAGATTGCCACCAATGGCACTAAAGTATATTTCATTTTGTGTTTTGTTTTCTTAATGCATTTTCTCCAATTTTCTCCCAATTTAGAATAGTCAGTTTGTCTTCCGCTGCTGAGGGATCACTGATTGTAGTCGAGGTGGGTATATTGCTGCTCACGCCTCCTCCGACCCGCGTGCAGCCCTTAGCGGAACCCTTTTTCACCCATGCACTCTGCACAGGCGTCTCTCTATCTGCCAATCAGGGTCCTTACACAGAGTTTGAAGACCCCACCCACATAGTCTGGCCATCCCGCCCTAGCAGAACCGTGTCTGCTGCAGGCACTGCCAATTATGCCCGCTAGATGGCGCCCAGCCGACCGGTGGCAACACCGAGTTTCAAACCGAGGAGTTCAGAATCTCGGCTCTGGTGTGCTAGCGATATATCCCGCTGCGCCAACTGGGCTCCTTTGTGTTTCATTTTGATGCACTGTTTGTGTGGCCTGGGTCGCGGTAAAAAAAAAAACATGGACAAAATGTGAAAAACCCTGTCCTAAAGTCTTTTTGTACTGGAGCGCTGCATGAGACATGACAAAAATGATTCACTTTCAGTCTGAATGCACTCTTACCAATGTGCATACATAGAACAGCTACGATTTTTTTTTTAAAGAAGCCAACAGCTTTGAGCAGCCAAAGCCACACAACTAAACACGAACGACAGACAAGCATAAGAACTTCTTGTGCTGACTGGTTAAATATTGCAAGTTACATTGCGACACTCCTCAGTTAGCATGAGTGTTGTGCAAAGTGACGAGGATAATTGGGAAATGTAATATGATATATTATTAGAGATGTAACGATACACTCTACCCAAGATACGATACGATTCACGATACTGAGTTCACGATACGATTTTTTCCCGATTTTTAAAAACAAAATGAACAAAGTTTCCTTTCATTATTTCTCTTTAAAAAATAAAATACAATAATGTGCGCTTAGCTTTTATTTATCTAAATAAAAAACAATGCTGCACATTTCCCCTCACATTTCACATTTTGTGTAAAAAACAAATGAAATTTTAAAACAAATCCCACATTATATAACAAATAAATAAATAATACACACAAAGAAACTAACCTCAAATAAATAAACTATGGTTTTGCCTGTGCTTGGTAAAGTGCTGTAAAGTAAAGTGCTGGCATTACAGTATGGCTAAAGTGCAGGCGCGATGGAATGCAGTATTTAGGCTCCAGTGTGTTAACCAGCAATCGAAATCTCTCATTTTCAACTACTGAAAATGGCCTCATATCTTTTGCCACGAAAATACCAGTGCACCTCATGTAAACGCGCTTGTCAGAGTGGTTTGCCCTTTTATGAATGATTTTCGCTTGCGCGGGGTGACCGGAGCTTCTCACTGTGGTGCCGGTTTATATGTTTATCATGTTCGTTGCGCTATGTGTAGTTCAGTATCCTGTTGTTTTGTCCATTATCTTTATTCATTTTCGGTCTTGAGGAAACCACACTTCTCATTTGAAAAAGAAGGGGGCATCCTCAAGTTCCACATCTTCACCTGCGGTCGCCTTTTTTCTAGTACTGTGTAGTTCTAGGGTTGCCAAGTCAGGCGTAAATAACCACCGCAACCTTTGAATTTTCACCCATTTTGGATAAAGCTTGATTTGGCAACCAGGCGAGGTGGCTGGCGCAAGTGCCCTTCGCTGTTTAAAGTGAATATGGATTCATTTTACTTGAATTATCGATTTTTAACTGTGTATTGGTGCATCGTTACATCCCTATATATTATTGCTGAGAAAAATGTGCGTATGGCACATTATACAACAGTTAGTTCCGACCTTACAATCTGATTGGTTGAGAAGCGTTCTAAACGTGCTGATATTCGTGATAACAGCACGGTCTTTTCACACCACAATGGTATTACTCCGCTGACGCGTTGCCATTAACGACAAGCTTCATGCACACAAACGCGCACGCAGGCGACACAGCCTTTTTTTTCCAGGTCGCGTTTTTAATCCGTTATCTGATATACAATCTAGCGCACTGTGTAGGGAACATAACTAATTCACTATCTAGTGCACTATGTAGGGAACATATATCCATGATCTGATACACAATCTAGTGCACTATGTAGGGAACATTAATGTGTTTGTAACGCGCACAGTTAGTTAAGCCCCTAGTAGTTCTGTTTTCATCCATAGCCTTTGGTGTGTGCGAGAGGTTTTTTTATTTCTTTTTTTCCCTTCGGAGGTTCTTGCTTTCTTCTTCTTGTTGTTCTTACCTCCCTGAAATGAGTTTTTGCAACTTGGGATGCTTGCTTTGTAGTGTTAAACTTAACATTCGTTTGGAACTACTTTTTGGCGGAAGGTATTGTCAATATTAAAGCATATTTAATATGAAATTCAGGGCTTCTTTGATTTATTTTCTTAATTTATTTTGTAAAAACTGTTGTGTGAAAGCAATAGAACACTCGAGGTCGTGTGTTATCGCGAATAACATCACGGCTGTGATTCGGTCGATAACACACGACCTCGAGTGTTCTATTGCTTAAATAATACAGCCTGTCTAACGCTTGTGGCTTTAGCAACTCTTTGATTAGAAATGATCACTGTGATGTCCTTCTACATCCCTGAAGCTGCTGCTTGTGTAAAATAGGCTGCAGCTGCAGCAGGACTCTATTTCCCATGATCCTTGATCATAAAGGCATGTCGGATGCTTAGTCAGCAGAGCTTCCGCAAGGTCAAGAATCCGAGGCCAGCGGCGCTGTGCACCAATCCACTCACAGGAAAGGGGGGGTGGGGGGTGAAGCAAAAATGTCCTTCAAAACAGTACACATCAGCTGCTACTCAATTACTGATCATGATAATGAGGATATTGAATTAAAGGATATTACTGAAACACAGTTTTGTGTCTTCTAAAACAAAAGCTACATAAATAAATACATTGAATGCTATTAGTTTACAGAAGTAAGCTCTTAAAATCTACATTTGGAGATGTAAGAATATAAGAGGAAATTAGTTCATTACATGTCACTGCTTCAATCAAAGGGCTAATCTTCTCAAAGAGCTACGAAGCCACAACAAGCAATTCCAGAATTATATAAAATGCAAAACCGATCTCACTGCCAGACAGCTCGTTAGTCGCCATGTTGTATTTTTCTTACAATCTAGTGGTTTTCATTTAAATTGGAAAACAACAGTTAAGGATTTTTTTGAGCACAGTCAGTGAAAAGTGGTTTTATTACATATGAATGCAGCCTAAGGACTGTTTAAGTCCATCTGATTGGTCACTGTTAAGATTATTATTACACATTATTACACACCCAGCTGTGACCCAATGATTCATTACTGATCTTCTCCATAATTGCTTTTATTTAGTTCATTTGGGCGGCTCAGTGGGTAGCACTGTCGCCTCACAGAAAGAAGGTCCTGGGTTCGATTCCCAGGTGGAGCGGTCTGGGTCCTTTCTGTGTGGAGTTTGCATGTTCTCCCCGTGTCTGCGCGGGTTTCCTTTAGGAGCTGCGGTTTTCTCCCACAGTCCAAAGACATGCAAGTGAGGTGAATTGGAGATATGACTGTGTTTGACATAAATGCCTGTGTGTAAAACATGACGTTAAAACTCTAATAAATAAATATTTAGTTCTGCTAACAGCTTAAATATTTAACAATGGTCATCAAGGGAGTTCCATACATCCCATGAATAATGAAAAAAGGGCAGTGTGTGTGTGTGTCTATTAGTGGGGGTTGGTGTTTGATACATATCATATTGGGGACTCATGTCAGAAGCCCCTAACTCTATTGACATAAACAGTGCCCTAGAGGTTTCTAGCACCTGCCAAACACACACATGGCGTTTATGATTTCCTCCTGCACATAACCCATTTATGAATTCAGATACGTGCACATATTTTCTCATAATGATGTGTTTACATGAGCTACAGTAATCTGATTGCCATCAGAGGTAGTCATGTAAACAGTACAGTCCAATATCTTAAATCAAATACAGAGGTTGACAAGGTTGCTCTCTGATTCTGAAAATAATTTGGAGGAAAAATACAAGTAGACAACAAAGCTTTGGAAAAAGAAATGAAGTCTGATAACAGCTAACTAGCTTTTGCGAGTACAATAACTTTCATCACTGTGTGGGTTTATTCCGGGTGCTCCTGTTTCCTCCCACAGTCCAAAGACATGCAAGTGAGGTGAATTGGAGATACTAAATTGTCCATGACTGTGTTCGATATAACCTTGCGTAAACTGATGAACCTTGTGTAATGAGTAACTACCGTTCCTGCCATGAATGTAACCGAAGTGTAAAACATGACGTTAAAATCCTAATAAACAAACAATCACTAAATTAGAATATTTACATACTTACATTCTTTAACCAACAATGACACTAACAATACACCTAAACATCACCAAATAGAGTTCACTGAAACAACTCTACTACTACCATTCTGCTCAGAGAGGAGCTCTGGATAGAATTAAAAGAGGTCATCAAAGAAGATTCAGAGTAAAACCTGGGAGGAATAGAACAAGACTCCATCTAATTGGATGGCCAATAATACAATCTAGATTGCAATAAAAAAAAGCCAAAATTAAAATACTTTAAGGGAACTAAACCATGAATTCTGAGAGCCACAAGGAAGAACACAGGCTACAACAACATCTGTATAAAAATTGAAGATGGAAATAACCATTGAAATCTGTATAGAAATTGAAGATAGAAATAACCATTAAAAAGCAAGAACTGTTTGAAAAGAACAGTGTTTTGAATTTCAACATCGAGTTGGTATTGCCAAGGGATGTCTATGAATAGATCATAAGTGACCAAACAATGATCAAACAACAATGGAACGAACACTCAGAAGATCTCTACAAACAAGATATCAGTTGCCAAGACACTGTTGTTAATCCCAACCACACAGATGAACTGTCAGTGCTTGAAGATGAATTAAGACAGGAGTGAAAAGATGGGAGCTCAGCTCAGCATGAAGACAAAAGCCTTTACAACAGGAAGGACCACTAACTGTAACACTGATGTCTAAGTGGTGGACAGGTTTTGCCTACTTGGATCAATTATTAACTGAAGAAGATTTAAAAATCAGCTAATACTATGCAGACTGACACTTATGAAAGAATATGAAAGAAGAAACTGTAACAGATCTTCAGATTTAATTGTTTTGTCTTTCCAGACAAAGATGAGAATTGTCCAGACAATGGTCGTCTCCGTGTTTCTTAATGGATGTAAAAGCTAAAACTAACCCATGGCTCTTACCTTTACATTTACATCTGTGGCATTTAGCAGACGCTCCAAAGTGACTTTGATTGTGACTGAATACGATTTAATCAACTGACAGTTAAGGTCCTTGCTTAGGGACTCAGCAGTAGCAGCACTGGGGCTTGAAACAGCAACCTTCTGATTACTAGTCCAGTTCTTTAACTACTGACCTACCACTGCCCTACACAGCTATATAGATATTAATATAGCTAATAATTAATAACTGCTTGTGTTTTATGACATTTTTGCTTGTGTTGTGATATCAATCCGGTATTAATAATCCTAAACTGTAAAATGGTGTTGACTACAAAAACAGTTGCATTGTGAAAACTGTATTCTGCATTAACCCTGACAAGTACATAAGTTCTTTCTGTACTATCCATAATGCTAAATCTGCCCTAAGGGTTTTGACACATATTCTATAGAATGCCATTCCATCAGCGAATCGACACAGAAACCAATATGAGCTTCAGAGTTGTACAAGATAGATGAACTAATAACTCCAAGACATCAATACAATAAAGCAGCATTAAATATTAATCAGAAGTGATTACCCGGAAGGAAAGAAGATGCCATGACTCGTCTAGCTTCCACTGAGCATAATGCTTAAGAAAGAAAAGCGACTGTGTGTCACTGTGACACAATATTATCCAGCAGTGGTGTTGGCACTAAGCCAAAGACAAGCTGGATGGACAAGATCAGAGAATTAGCATGAATGTTTTTGAGATTTATAATTAAACTGTATTTTGTATTTCTAATTTAAGTGTCTACACCATGACAGCCACAGAGAAGCACAGCTGGTTAGCCAAGTTTACCACAATATGGAAAAATGCACAGTAAAAAATGTGACCTTACTAGCAAGATTATGTGTAATATTCATCCTTACAAATCGATGTCTCTGCACATGAAACCACTTTGTAACAAAAAACACGAGGGAGCCACAGTCACACTTTCACCCACATTCAGCGTCCTTTCACTACAATGCAAAGTATCAGGTAGACAGCTTACCGTGGTATAGTCCTTCCATTAAAGACAAGAAATCCAACCACTCTTTAGCACTGATATAGTATCCCTCAATCCTAGGCTTCCAAACATGCACACTCACGCTTCTACATACACTGTACTACTGCACACGCCTTCACGCCTTTATGATAGTAAAATCCCGCCATGCAGAAAGCCCCTTGGTCACAGATGGATGTGTGCATGGGTGTGCGGCAGACAGACAGCCAGGAAAGGGGGAGGAAATGGCAGGGGGGGCTTGGTTCATTCAGTAGTGGAGATGGAGGAGGAGTAAGAGAAGGAAGAGCAGTAGGGAGGAGAATCAAAGGAGGGTGAAGGGGAAAAATAGGACTCTAGGGACAAAAAACGAGAAGAGACTGGGTTAAATAGAAAAGACAGAAAAAGTCAAATGAGAAACTGATGGAGAGTTGCTGGTTGAGAAAGTCACAATAGAGAGATGGATATATGAATCAGAAGAAAGCAGTTAAAGAAATGCACTTTTTAGAAAAATGCAAAAATGATGTGGATGTGAAGTACAGATACACCTAAAGAGCAAAGGATTTAGATAAATAAATATCAGTCGTGGTATCTTCAGCAATGGTGCCTATGATTGGCCTATCAAAAAACAAAAGCATGGTACATGACAATCACTTCACACCACCAACCCCCAACCAAAATTCAAGTCGATATCTCAGGCAAGCACAATAGAATATTAACAGATTAGGTTCCCCAAGGAGTGTGTTCCCATCCATGCTGTGCTTATCTTACTCCTAATACAGGATGGCATTCTTTTTTAGGTAAACTGATGGCCTCTCTTAGTTGTTGAGTGAGTTGGTGGTTTTTGCCCTTTACCAGTCTGTAGCTTTGTTGTACCCTAGGTCTTCTGCTTGACCTTGTATTTATGAAGCACCTTTTGAAAGATTTTAAGGCTGTTAAAAACTGATGCTTTTTCATCTAGTCATATCTTAATGCAACCTCTGCTGCTCCAAACTCCAACCAAGAAGGGCCGTAGACTGTCACGCACCCCCTTAGACAAGCACGCTGGCACTGACCCGAATGCCTTTGTCATATATACACTGATCAGCCATAACATTAAAACCACCTCCTTGTTTCTACACTCACTGTCCATTTTATCAGCTCCACTTACCATATAAGAGCACTTTGTAGGTCTAAAAATACTGACTGTAGTCCATCTGTTTCTCTACATACTTTTTTTAACATGCTTTCACCCTGTTCTTCAATGGTCAGGACCCCACACAGGACCCCCACAGTGCAGGTATTACTTGGGTGGTGGATCATTCTCAGCACTGCAGTTACATTGACATGGTGGTGGTGTGTTAGTGTGTGTTGTGCTGGTATGAGTGGATCAGACACAGCAGCGCTGCTGGAGTTTTTAAATACCGTGTCCACTCACTGTCCACTCTATTTGACACTCCTACCTAGTTGGTCCACCTTGTAGACGTAAAGTCAGAGACGATCGCTCATCTATTGCTGCAGTTTGAGTTGGTCATCTATTAGACCTTCATCAGTGGTCACAGGACGCTGCCCATGGGGCGCGGTTGGCTGGATGTTTTTGGTTGGTGAACTATTCTCAGTCTAGCAGTGATAGTGAGGTGTTGCTGCTGTGTCTTATCCACTCATACCAGCACAACACACACTAACACACCACCACCATGTCAGTGTCACTGCAGTGCTGAGAATGACCCACCACCTAAATAATACCTGCTCTGTGGTGGTCCTGACCATTGAAGAATAGGGTGAAAGCAGGCTAAAAAGCATGTAGAGAAACAGATGGACTACAGTCAGTAATTGTAGAACTACAAAGTGCTCCTATATGGTAAGTGGAGCTGATAAAATCGACAGTGAGTGTAGAAACAAGGAGGTGGTTTTAATCTTATGGCTGATCAGTGTACATACACACGTGTACAGTACAATGAAATTTTTTCAGCATATCCCAGCTTTTATGAAAGTTGGGGTCAGAACGCAGGGTCAGCCACTTTACAGCGCCCCTGGAGCAGACAAGGTTCAGGGTCTTGCTCAAGGGCCCAACAGTGGCTACAAAACAGAATGTGGATTTGAACCAAGTCTTATTATTTAAAATAACTAAGAAGACTAATAAACTAATAACTAATAAACTAATAACTAAAAGTCTTATGAGTTAAAATAACATTTTTTTAAGATTTACACTCATCATTAGATTTCAAAATGTATTTCAGTGATTCTAGTATGACAGCATGGGAAAAAAATATGTAGAATGGTTTAATGTATGTTACCAAGAATCAAAGCTACAAACGACAGCAGCTAGGACCAGTACTGCCTTGAGCTTATCACTAATTTTAGTACCCACTTCCATGTTTAAGAACCAAGCTGACAAATGCAGAACAGTTTTAGACAAATCACTGCCACTTTTTTGCTGACGAAAACTATTCATGCCAAGATTTGTCAGTATGGTACCAAATCACTGAAGCATAAAAAAACAAACCACAAAAAAGCTTTTAATGGACATTTGCCACTGGTATTCGATTCACCTATGCTCCAGATCATTTTCACTTTAACCAAAGCCTTTCGACAAGAATATCACCTCCTTCTGGGGGAGGACAGGAGCCTCCTCTCTAAAAACACATCAAAGCTAAGCAATGAAAAACGGGGCCCACTCTGTAAAAAATGGCCTCCAGATTTTTTTTAAAGCTTGCTAACAAACCAAACAGAAGGTCATATGTAGGTGACACGTAGACATTTGAGAATGTCTGCAGAGCTCACTTCATGGTATCAACAACAAGATGACATAATTACACTGTCATTTTAAAAACAGCATGATACAGATTTTGTGTTTGTAAAACACAACCTTTTGGTTCAAATAAAATCCACAATATTATAAAGAGCAGATGTGAAAGAGAAACATCTTCTACCTGTTCTTTGTTCAACGAAAAAGGTCTCCACTGATGCTTTTTTTGTTTCCAGAAGATTTGTCGTTTATTTGAAAGATGAGAGATGCTTTTTTAGTGTAAAGGACCTGAAACATTTCTGAGCAAAAGCTTAACATAATTCTTTAAAATCACCATCTGCAGTTTGTATATTGCACATGTGGCTTTAGTTACATCGTCCCACACAACCAAGCAATCAGCACAAAAACTGATTCCATATTTAATGACACAATGAACAAGCTAGCAGAACAAACAGGAAGAAGTCATGGCTGGTATCCACATCACAACTGTCCTGTTCATTACCTTGCAAGGGCCACAGCTGAATTTTAATTAGACACAGGCTACCAGTGAAGTGTGGCACTGTGCCAGCCGGCACAAACATCTGCTACTCTCACTGCCCACTGTCAAATGAAACACAGAGCCAGACTTTCTATACCCCCAACACAAACACACACTTTAAGGGAATAGAACTAATAGGAGACCCCAAACATTCCGAACTTAGACTCACAATTAACAAGTTTCCTAATGATGGACATAGCATGCTATTTTTAATATTGGCACCAGTTTTATATTGAATGTACCCAAATATTCTGCTATATTAGTACTTAATAATGTTGGTCTATAAAATAAATCAGAGTTTTTTTAATTTTTTTCCCAAGCGACCCACATTTTGTCCATGATTTTTTTACACAACCCAGGCAACACAACAATGCATCTTACTCTCTCTGCTCTGTACAATCCAGTCCCACTGTGGTTTACAAGATGTAACATAAAGTCTCCACAAGGGGGGACAATACTGTAAAAGTTCATTTCATGTTTATGTGCCAGTTAAAATTCTTTTATTTAATTATTATTATAATAAATATAAAAATATAACATATCACACTTTTTTCTCAGTACATCTTTAATTATCCAAAACCTTATTCAGAAACACACTGTAAACAAGTATAGCAATTAATTACAGACTTCCAAGAGTAGAACTGTGAAAACTACAAATGTGATCCATTGTAATTTAATTCTGTTAAGATTTAGAACAACACTGTTCATTTTTAGTAATTATAATAGTGTTTCTAGATGATCACGTACATAAAAGAAATAGAACATTTAGGCACAATGAATTTTAAAAGTTAAAGTCATCTACTGTTAATATAACATACAATAAAACTATGTCTTGTGGAGGAACATCCACCTACTAAATGTGACTGGGTTACAAGCCAGGTCCATTAGTTGCTTCACATCTAATAAAAACAAACTGTTTAAGTAATAAAGGTTGGGGTTTTTTAAAGTTTATTTTTATATAATTATATTAACAGCATCTGTATCTTTTATTTTTGCACACAAGGTTGTAAAAACGGCTGTCCTAAAATACTGAACAAGACACTTATAAGCTTAGTAAATTTATTCTAACATACTTTTACAACTTTTACATAGTGGCAAAGGCTTAAATGATTCTAATGGGAATTTATTTGTGCATTAAAATAAAGTGAAACAATAAAAGACAACTTACTGTGTATTAGAGATGCTGAGAAAAGAAGCCCTTTCTTTAAAATAAAAGAATTGGTGGACTAAGATTTACAAATAACCAAGAGCATTAAGAGATGTTTTTTAAATATGCAACATCATTGCTGTTGTTTTAACAGTGATCAGCTCTGGCTTGTGATTTAATGTTCTGATTAGCTTGTGACACCTAGGCACACATAGTCAGTTCCCTTTTTAAATATTTTTTATAAGACTGTGAGTAACTCCGGAAACCAACGCGACCACAATTTTGATGACCACAAACATAGAGTTTGTTCTCATGGTACTTGTTCAAAAACAAAAATGTGCAAGGTTATTCATTAAGCTCTGATCAAAGGGTTTCTTTAAAGCACTTATTGCAAAGCACAGCACATGGGTCCCTGCAAAGTCCAAAACTGGTGAAAGCTAATCTCAATGGAATAAATGACGGACTGGATTATAAACATATAATTCATATATCAATTAAGATATAATTCATATCTTTTATCACAATCTGTGCAATTACCAAATTTTCAATTTGACATTTTTTTGTTTGTTTGTTCGTTTATTCATTGTTTAACGCCATGTTTACACATTGGTCATTCTCATGGCAAGATACGTACCTAGATTATGTACAGGTTATTTATTCATGTTCTTTGTCTAGTGTTCTAAATGTGTATTATCAGTCTTGTATTTTTCAAAGAGTCTCTGCTTTGATTTTGTTTAAAATTTCAACCATTGTATTCGGTATTGCAAGCCTTTGACTTTTTATATTATATTTTGTGCACTTTTTTAAATAAATGTTCAATGGTTATTTGTGTATTACAGTGGTCACATATCGGTGGGCGGTCTCCCTTCACCAGGTGACTTTTTTTGAGGTTTTCTAAATTCTGATCATGGCCAGAGATCCCTCAGGTTGTACCATTTGTACAATACCAGCAACAAATACTATTTGTCCAGCTGCAGTAACTGTTCATACAATGCAATATACCAAAATCACTGTTCAACTTCAAAGTTACTTCCATAACATTACTGGTCACTTCGGTTGTGGACTGATTATCATCCTTGTTTATAATCAAACTGAGTGTAGACAAACCCCAATATGCACAGAAGTTACAATCCTAATATTCCAAAAAAAAATATGATGAATTTGTGTGATGTGTGATGAAACCTTTGGCAGTGAAGCTGTGTCTGGCAAGCAAGCAACAGTGTCTCATCCTAAAGTTAATCCCTGTGAGTCTGGGCTTGGAGTTCGTTCAGTATGTACCCACAGCTCCCACTAGTGGTCATAACATACCTTCTACATGTTACACACCGTAGAAACGCTGGTAGTTTCTGTGAATAAACCAATAAACTGGATTAAGATGAAGTGTGTACCACTTTCCACTTTCTCTAGTCTCTGCTGGAACAGTCACCGAAGTCATTAAGAGCAAAAGTCAAACACCAAGAGTCTGTAATGCACAGTTAGTGGAACAAGTTGAGTGCTACTGAGGATTTCTTTAAGGTTTCTTTAAGGTTAATTGCAAGCACTTCACCACTGAGTAGAAAGTGTGAATTATTCCATAGACCATTAATAAGTAGTATAGTAATATAAACAGCACACACTGTTTTAATTCTACAGCACCTTACTTTTCAAACAAATTCAATCAAAATGGAAGGGAATGATTAAATGCTGGGATGCAAGTTTCTTTTCTACTAGCACTGACATGATACCAGAATTCTGCTTTAAATGACCAAAGTTTCATGACATAGTAAAATGCCAATACTGCAGCAAATTATGCTTGAGAAATAAATTACAGAAATATGTACTGACTTAAAATGTAAATCTTTGTTTGTTTACTAGGATTTTAACGTCATGTTTTACAAACACAGTCATGGACAATTTTGTATCTCCAATTCATCTCACTTGCACAGAAGCTCCCGGAGGAAACCCACGCAGACACGGGGAGAACATGCAAACTCCACACAGAAAGGACCCAGACCGCCCCACCTGGGGATTGAACCCAGGACCTCTGTTGTGAGGCGACAGTGCTACCCACTTAGCCACTGTGCTGCCAGTTCAAAATAGAATTTTCATAAAACACTACAGTAAAAGAAGTTATACAGTACATTATAATATAGTTACATATAGTTAAGTGGTTATGGTAATAAAGAACAAAGAGGTGGATAACAGCTTGAATTTTTCTGATATTTAAAAGTTCCCTTGTCATTTGGTGCATACAGTTGCAGGCAATTCTTTAATAAAAATAAATGACTAAAACCTTTACAGGTTTTATTATGGCATGTTCTGTCATTTTAGTACACAATTGCTATTTTCTGCTGAATTTAATGTTAATAATACATATTAAACTTATCTTTTACACCAACAATTTATAGCATTAAAAAGAAACAATAATTGTTCATTAAAATGTGCAGAACTTTGTTTGCTGTGGTGGATGTGTTAACTCACTTTCATTAAAAAAAAAATACATTTGATCAGGTGTGTCCAAATTTCTGCGTGAAACTAACAACATGTTCACGTCTCACAAGCTACTCTTGAAACATGGTGAACGTAGCTTTGTACTGAACAATACAGAGTAGTTTATTTCTAGATAAGAACTTATTCAGACACGTGGGGCAGTGGTAAGGCTCCAGGCTATATTCGGGCTGAGGTCAAAACCCAGCTCCAAGAAGCCACTGTTGGGCTTCTTCACGTGATTTACAGCCATACTGGTAAACCAAACAACAATAGTTCACACAACACACGGTATACCACAAGCCGATAATGATGTACACCTTAGGAGGGGTCAAAGCCATTTGTCATTAAAAAAAAGTTCTTACATTGGTGAGAGGTTGCCACAATAGCACATAACTGTTTATACATTAAAGGGACGGTCATTGATTTTCAGTCAAAAATTTTTATTGATGGGGCGCTTGGGTGGCTTGGGCGGCTTGGGTTATCTCGAGCTCTCGAGTTCCAGTCTCAGCTCTGCTATCAGTTGGCTGGGTGCCTAAGCAGACACAAGATTGTCTGTGTCTGTAGGGAAGGGACAATGGGTGAAACAGGATTCCTCATTACTGGTGTAAGTGCAGCCTCTGCTGACTGATTTTGCTTCTTTTAACATTTTAGAATGTATGTAGACATCCTTACTATTTTAGGAGCTTTAGCCACACTCATTACTAACAGGTATATAAAATCCTGTACAGAAAATATAAAATATGTCATATCATGTATAACTTACCACAAATGCCTATTCCTGTTTTAGCTGGACTGTGCCCTGTGCAAAAAGCAAGTTCCAGCACGACATAGTCTGACAAGTTTGGTATGTTGTAGCCTAGCGGTTAAGGTACTGGACTAGTTATCAAAAGGTTGGTGGTTCAAGCCCGACCACTGCCAGGGTGCCACTGTTGGGTCCTTGAGCAAGGCCCTTAACCCTCAATTGCTTAGACAATAAACTGTCACAGTACTGTAAGTCACTTTTAGTACTGTAAGTCGCAATTAAACCTACACAATGGACAACTGATTTTATCCCAGAATTCTAACTGATAAACTCCAAAATCTTGTGGAAAGCCTTTTCAGAGGAGTTGGGGTGGGGATTGATGTCTTGCAAGCTTACAGTCAGGTGTCCACATTGTGTGCAGATATGGGGAGAACATGCAAACTCCACACAAAAAGGACCCGGGCTGCTCCACCTGGGAATCAAACCCAGGACCTTCTTGTTGTGAGATGACATTGCTACCTACCAAGCCACCATGCCACTGTTTTATTCTACTGTCCCAACTGTTATGAAACTTGTATAACTTTTGTACAACTGCCTGGTGTGAACACACCTCTATAGTTTAACTCAAAGTCCTGCATGTGGGCATTTTTAAATGATCAGCCACGTTAGGTACAGGTCTAGGAATATCCAATAAATATCTAGTTGATCGATTAAAAAGGGTGACAAATGGTGATACGTGAAACATTTGTGATCCATTTCTGTGGATGTGTCTTTTTCTGAGCTCTGTAACATGCTTGAGAAGTTGCAGCTCTTCACTGACAGACGTTTGCAGCATTATTGCACCTAGAATGACCTGTGAGGTCAAGACTCCAACAATGCCCTCTGTGTTCCTCAGAGCAGAATCAGAGATACAAGTGTCATGCTGCAAAACAAATGACTTACAGTAAACAGAGCACAATCCCCAGTACAGACTCTCCACTCTCACACTGCTCGAGATACTACAGTATATCTGTGATTGCATAAACAATGTCCCATAGTGGCAGCTTAACACTACTCTTGCTTTCTCTCTCATGCTGTATGACTCACAATGGTGTAATTACAGGGTCCGGGCAGGACTGAGTCACATGTCGGGGGATGGGGTTGGTGCTTGGAGATGCTGATGCGTAAGGGAATAAAGGTTAGAGCAATCGCTTCAGAGACCTGGTCTAGCTACACGGACAGAAGTTACCGAGAGGAAACGAGCTATATAAATGATCAATGCACAATCTACAGGTCAAAGTTCAAATTTGACTGAGACTGTACATTTACTGAATACAGCCAAAGAAGGAATCACTTCAGTTTGTGTGACCAAATAAGACAGATAGTTTACTATTACAGAAGCATCACACTTGCTTACACAAATAAAGAAACAGAAAAATGAATTGCCCTCTCTCTGACTGCCTCTGTTACTGCATGTTTGCACACTTAATGATTTTAGAACAGTATGGAAAATGCAGATTACGCAGTGACATTTTTCCATATTCCTTGAATTGTTTAATGATATTATGCACTGTAAAGGGGGGAAATATGCAAATCCCATTTAATTCGTCTTTTAACCTGTTGACATGTTGACCTGTTTTGATATTACATTACTATTTATGTATTTATTTATTTACTGAATCCCATTACAAGCCATTAATTGCTCAGTATCAACTATTTTGAAATGTGTTACAGACCAGAAAAGCAGGAATTGATGTAAGTTGACCAGACAGAAATATCTATATATGTATATATATACTGTATATATGTTGCAATAATATCGCATACCGCGGTGTTGAGCCACCTAAATATCGAGAGGGGAAATTCTTTCACCGCGACAGCCCTAGTCTCAACTGTCAAGTCATTGTTCAGAGTGCAGAATTCTGACTAAGCCTTAGCTACCCAACTTTATATCTTTGTATATGTTTGTTTATTAGGATTTTAACGTCATGTTTTACACACTTTGGTTACATTCATGACAGAAACGGTTGTTACTCATTACACAAGATTTATCAGTTCACAAGTTTAATGTCAAACACAGTCATGGACAATTTTGTATCTCCAATTCACCTCACTTGCATGTCTTTGGACTGTGGGAGGAAACCGGAGCTCCCGGAGGAAACCCACGCAGACACGGGGAGAACATGCAAACTCCATGCAGAAAGGACCCGGACTGCCCCACCTGGAGATCGAACCCAGGACCATCTTGCTGTGAGGCGACAGTGCTACCCACTGAGACACCGTGCCGCCCTGGATATAAGATATATAAATATAAAACATATCACAAGTCTTTATGCTTTATTCAATCAAAGCATAGGCAGCATAAACAATCAGCACTGCCAGAGCTTTCTTGTTTTAAACTAAAATACATTTTATAGAAAACTGCGTGTGAATAAACTGTGAGAATTGTCAGTCACTATTGTGAATTGTTTTTAAGCTTGTTTCTTAGTGGCACAACAAGCAGAAACCGGTTTGCTGTGTATCATGTGAAAGGCTTAAACAGCTAGGTCAGGGGTCAGCAACACGATATTTAAGAAGAACTGAATGGTCCTGTTTTAACCAAAATTAAACCACATTGGGAGCTACAACATTTTATGTCCAATTTAGTGGTGTAATGGCTCACATCTTGGCTGGAAATATGTCTCAGTATATAATTATGGTCTAGTATTGGCAATAATAGAATATTAAATGATGAATTGAAACATTTTGCAGTTATAATTACGTTATGGGAGAAAAACATTATGTGGGCTAATCCACAGCTAAAACAATAACAAATGTATCCACAAAGTTGAATCAGTTCATCTGGACACAAGTTTGTTGTAGAGATACGTTTCACCACTCAATCTTCAGACTTCTTCAGACTGAGCTGGTGTTGAATACCCCAACATTATATGCAGCCGATTTGCATAACGACCGATCACCGCCCATTGCATAACAATAGAATCGGTGATCAGGTCCATCTGCAATGGCTATGTGTGCCTTTCACACATGATTGGGGTAACGCTCCAATGACGGCGTTGTATGATGGTGAGAGATGTACTCTCAGGCCCCCTCCCCGGTTTAGAGATGGTCGTTCCCTCTTCACGTAAATGGCCTCTTTGACTCCACATTCAAACCAGCGTTTCTCCTTGTCACGGATCTGCACATCGTTATCATTAAATGAGTGGCCGCTGGCTTGCAGGTGAGTGTAAACTAGGGCTGGGTATCGCCACCAATTTCCTGGATCGATTCGATTCCGATTCACCAGGTCCCGATTCGATTCGATCTTCGATTTTCGATTCGATTTTCGATCCAATTTCGATTCAACACATTTAGGCATATTTGAGTTACATTAACAGGTTTTGTTTACATATGTACAGATGTTCAGAGAACGAATGTGATAATTGTACAAAGAACACTCATTATTAAAAATATTTGTGTATTTTGTTTACATAAATAATTAATCCAAAACAGAAAACAGTAACATTCAACAGCCAGGTGTATGTTTACATTACATTTACAATGTTGTAGCATGTCAGACAAATGAAATAATAATAAAAAATGAATGTTACTGTTTTCTTCCATTTGTAATGCTGATGTATTCTGATAGAAACTATATTGCGCTCCACCACCTGTTTCCAACCTCTCCCCTGTGTTTCCCCTCGCTGTTTCACACATTGATTGAGAGCCGAGTTTTGATCGCAGAGCGAACACCGAGTTCCTCCCGAATCCAGCACCGACCCGTCGCCGAGCGAAAATCAGTGCAAAAAGTTGTGTAGTGGTCATAACTTGAGCTTCTGCCATGCTAAACTGATGTGCAGGTCAGATCTCGTTGCATGAAAAAACAGTGGCTGGTCACGCGAAATTAAAGGGGGTAACAATAGTAATAGATTTCCGTGTGCACCGTAAAAAGGGGCGTATTTAAAAAATCGATCTCGCATTTATATGAATCGATATCGGATCGTTCAAATAAAGATCGATTAAAATCGAAAAATCGATTTTATAAACCCACCCCTAGTGTAAACGGCGGAGTCCTGGCCAGAAGAGGTCGATCTGCTATGTTGGGCCATCCGTTTAGCCAGTGGCTGTTTAGTTTCCCTAAAACTAGTTTAGTTTTTGCAGATGGACCTGATCACCGATTCTATTGTTATGCAATGGACGGTGATCTGTCATTATGCAAATCGGCTGCATATAATGTTGGGGTATTCAACACCAGCTCAGACTGAAGAAGTCACTTGGATTGAGTGGCGAAACGTATCTCTACAACAAACTTGTGTCCAGATGAACTGATTCAACTTTGTGGATTTGTGTACCTGGATTACTGAGCATGCATCAAGTAACAAATGTATTTTTGTTTTTGACAAATATAAACATCTGAGCTTATCATTTGCAGTCATTTACTTTCAGACACACACTTCCACGGTTCAAGGCAATGGTTCTAAAAAAGATAAGGCAAATAATATTATCTGTACTGATATTAGCCGTATCTGCATGGAACTGTTTTAAATAAGGTTATATTTATAATAAATACACAGCTGTTAGGAGAACTGTATACCTGAATTGCCTGTCAATTTGGAATACACCGTCAAAATTACCTGTTCAGTGTGATTTTTATTTCCGATTTCCACTAATTATAAACATACAGAGAAGAGCAATCAACTTCTGGAACCATCTAAATGAGAGCGACCCCCAAACTTATCATTATAAAGCCCTGAAACACCAAGAGCTGAGCAAACATACCAGTCCCCTCATCCAACTGGTCCTGAGTCACTACACCCATACACCACTAACACAAACAGATACACCACTAACACACACAGATACACCAGTAACACACACAGATACACCACTAACACACACAGATACACCACTAACACACACCCATACACCACTAACACACACAGATACACCAGTAACACACACAGATACACCAGTAACACACACCGATACACCACTAACACACACAGATACACCACTAACACACACAGATACACAAGTAACACACACAGACACTGTAATAACACACGCCGACACACCACTAACACACACTAACACAATAAAGACTCAGGAACAAGAGAAATCTGTAAACCCAATTAGAATAAACCAAATTACACAAAAAATCCGAACTAAATATCTGAATTATTGGGAAACTGAAACTAAACTCAAAGTAAAATGCAGTGTTATTTGGCCCTAAACAGACACTACAGTGCAGCAGATTATCTGAGCACAGTATCCGACCCTAAATTAAGAAACACCCTGACGAGGTACAGACTGAGCGCACACGACCTGGCCGTGGATACAGGGTGACACACCCGGTCCTGGCTGCCCCGGGAGGAGAGGTTGTGCCAGTGCTGCACTCTCAGTACAGTAGAGACGGAGCTGCACTTCCTCACCCGGTGTACCAAGTACCACCATGTCCGCTCCCAATTCTTCCCTAAATTTAATAACGTCATCCCCAACTTTACCTCCCTCCCAGACCCTGACAACCTAACCCTACTGGGGGAGCACAGAGAGAGCTGCAAACTAGCAGCACTCTATACTCACACCTGCCACCAGGTGAGGGACAGTGGGTGACCATGTCTCATACACACACACACACACACACACACAAACTGATTGTTTTACTACCTCATTAATGTAAATATTATACTTTTTATTATTATTTTGCACTGTTTTTATAAATATTTTATTCTATTCTATATTTTTTGCACATGTAACTGTTCTGTATATTTTTGTTCTTTCTTATTTTTATTTTTATATTTCTCTGTAACTTGCTTTGGCAATACGAATGTCATTATTTGTCATGCCAATAAAGCTTCTTTTGAGTTTGAGTTTGAGTTTTATTTCGGTATCTCTTTGGACAGCACACACACACATACATACACACACACACACAGAGGAATGATTTTTTTTTTTAATGTAAGGATACTAAGTTATAAAAAATGGCAATGCTGGGAAAAGTCATCAGTGGAGAATTCTGGAATTAATACAGTGCAAAGAATTATTTTGTGTGTGCGCGCATGTGTGTCGCTGCTATCAAATGAACGGTGACTCAGGACTTCCAGATAGAAATAAGTCAACAGTGCTTTTAGTAAAATATCACAGTGTTTAAATGACCAGCGCTCAGCACTTTTAGTGTTCCAAGTTGGTAAATTGGTAGTTAGGCTATACATGAACTCCGGTGTTTAGCTGTTAGAATGCCCAGCAAAGCATTATTTCATTGCAGTGGGGGATTATTTCTTTTGTCAATGTTATTATCAGGACTTTTGCATAAGAGTACTTCATAAGAATGCTTTTGTACTGTCTTTTATCGACTGGGACTTAAATTCAATTTAAGGTTTTAAAAGGTTTTGATGGAAAGCCAATGTATTAAATGCTGTATTCGCTTTTACAGTCTCATCAGCAACACAGCACAAAATATCTGTGGCATGGGCATGCTGATGCCACCTCTCCACGTCATTTTTTTGTCTGCCAGCTCCTTTTCATTCACAGATACAGTTCCCTTCTAAAGACATGAGGCGAGTATGAATAAGATCATGCACTTCTACAGCCAGAGTTGTGTGAGGAATGTGTGCGGGAAGTGTGTGTGTGTTGTGTTTTAAAAACCGCAGTCAAGTCTAACCTCTTAAGACATAAAGTGATAAACCATGAGGTCATTTCCAGCCATTGTGTTCAAGTCTCTGTCAGCATGAGAATGGCTAGCACATTCCACACTCTCAACACTGATGCTATTACTACATTAAAAAATAACCAATCACACAACACTCTCTCTGAAACCACATATACAGTCACCTGACACTTTATTCGAGGCACCACACTAACACTGTGCTGTACCTTCACTCTAAGGACGGCCTGATTCTGTGCGACACAGATTCCACAAGGTGTTCAAAACAGAACAATATTACTGGACAGTTGAAGATTACTTGTGCTTTGCAACATGGAACATTATAATGATGAAAGCAGCCATTAAAATCTGTGGCCATAAGAGAGTGCACATGGTAGGCAACATCAATCAGATTCATTCAATAACTTAATAATAATTTGGGGATCAATGTGTGTCTAAACAATTTTCCACACCATCACACCACCACCAACAGACTGAACTGCTGTGTTCCACAAATCCCTACTATTTGCATATCACCATGAAAATCAAGACCCATCAAACCAGACCACTTGTTTTCTGTTTTGTTTTCCCTTAGATCATTCTGTGTAAACTCTGATTCAGACCCTAACGGGTTTTTCACACACCAGTGAAACAAAATGGGACAAAACGGTGGCCAGTTTCTAAATGGATCACAATTTGATTATTCTAATGTCTGTATGATTTAATACACTGTGCTGCAAATAAGTGTAGAGGTGTTTCTTATAAAGTGATACATGTAGAGGTGTTTCTTATGAAGTGATAAGTGTAGATGTGTTTCTTATGAAGTGATAAGTGTAGAGGTGTTTCTTATAAAGTGATACATGTAGAGATGTTTCTTATAAAGTGATAAGTGTAGATGTGTTTCTTATAAAGTGATAAGTGTAGAGGTGTTTCTTATAAAGTGATACATGTAGAGATGTTTCTTATAAAGTGATAAGTGTAGAGGTGTTTCTTATGAAGTGATAAGTGTAGATGTGTTTCTTATAAAGTGATAAGTGTAGAGGTGTTTCTTATAAAGTGATAAGTGTAGAGGTGTTTCTTATAAAGTGATACATGTAGAGGTGTTTCTTATGAAGTGATAAGTGTAGATGTGTTTCTTATGAAGTGATAAGTGTAGAGGTGTTTCTTATAAAGTGATACATGTAGAGATGTTTCTTATAAAGTGATAAGTGTAGATGTGTTTCTTATAAAGTGATAAGTGTAGAGGTGTTTCTTATAAAGTGATAAGTGTAGATGTGTTTCTTATAAAGTGATACATGTAGAGATGTTTCTTATAAAGTGATAAGTGTAGATGTGTTTCTTATAAAGTGATAAGTGTAGAGGTGTTTCTTATAAAGTGATAAGTGTAGATGTGTTTCTTATAAAGTGATACATGTAGAGATGTTTCTTATAAAGTGATAAGTGTAGATGTGTTTCTTATAAAGTGATAAGTGTAGATGTGTTTCTTATAAAGTGATACATGTAGAGATGTTTCTTATAAAGTGATAAGTGTAGAGGTGTTTCTTATGAAATGATACATGTAGAGGTGTTTCTTATGAAGTGATAAGTGTAGAGGTGTTTCTTATGAAGTGATAAGTGTAGATGTGTTTCTTATAAAGTGATACATGTAGAGGTGTTTCTTATAAAGTGATAAGTGTAGAGGTGTTTCTTTTGAAGTGATAAGTGTAGAGGTGTTTCTTATGAAATGATACATGTAGAGGTGTTTCTTATAAAGTGATACATGTAGAGGTGTTTCTTATAAAGTGATACATGTAGAGGTGTTTCTTATAAAGTGATAAGTGTAGAGGTGTTTCTTTTGAAGTGATAAGTGTAGAGGTGTTTCTTATGAAATGATACATGTAGAGGTGTTTCTTATAAAGTGATACATGTAGAGGTGTTTCTTATAAAGTGATACATGTAGAGGTGTTTCTTATAAAGTGATACATGTAGAGGTGTTTCTTATAAAGTGATACATGTAGAGGTGTTTCTTATGAAGTGATAAGTGTAGAGGTGTTTCTTATAAATTGATACATGTAGAGGTGTTTCTTATAAAGTGATACATGTAGAGGTGTTTCTTATAAAGTGATAAGTGTAGAGGTGTTTCTTATAAAGTGATACATGTAGAGGTGTTTCTTATAAAGTGATAAGTGTAGATGTGTTTCTTATAAAGTGATACATGTAGAGATGTTTCTTATAAAGTGATAAGTGTAGAGGTGTTTCTTATAAAGTGATAAGTGTAGATGTGTTTCTTATAAAGTGATAAGTGTAGAGGTGTTTCTTATAAAGTGATACATGTAGAGATGTTTCTTATAAAGTGATACGTGTAGAGGTGTTTCTTATAAAGTTATACATGTAGAGGTGTTTCTTATGAAGTGATAAGTGTAGAGGTGTTTCTTATAAAGTGATACATGTAGAGATGTTTCTTATAAAGTGATACGTGTAGAGGTGTTTCTTATAAAGTTATACATGTAGAGGTGTTTCTTATAAAGTGATAAGTGTAGATGTGTTTCTTATGAAGTGATACATGTAGAGATGTTTCTAATGAAGTGATAAGTGTAGAGGTGTTTCTTGTAAAGTGATACATGTAGAGATGTTTCGTATAAAGTGATAAGTGTAGAGGTGTTTCTTATAAAGTGATAAGTGTAGAGGTGTTTCTTATGAAATGATACATGTAGAGGTGTTTCTTATGAAGTGATAAGTGTAGATGTGTTTCTTATAAAGTGATAAGTGTAGATGTGTTTCTTATAAAGTGATACATGTAGAGGTGTTTCTTATAAAGTGATAAGTGTAGAGGTGTTTCTTTTGAAGTGATAAGTGTAGAGGTGTTTCTTATGAAATGATACATGTAGAGGTGTTTCTTATAAAGTGATACATGTAGAGGTGTTTCTTATAAAGTGATACATGTAGAGGTGTTTCTTATAAAGTGATAAGTGTAGAGGTGTTTCTTTTGAAGTGATAAGTGTAGAGGTGTTTCTTATGAAATGATACATGTAGAGGTGTTTCTTATAAAGTGATACATGTAGAGGTGTTTCTTATAAAGTGATACATGTAGAGGTGTTTCTTATAAAGTGATACATGTAGAGGTGTTTCTTATAAAGTGATACATGTAGAGGTGTTTCTTATGAAGTGATAAGTGTAGAGGTGTTTCTTATAAATTGATACATGTAGAGGTGTTTCTTATAAAGTGATACATGTAGAGGTGTTTCTTATAAAGTGATAAGTGTAGAGGTGTTTCTTATAAAGTGATACATGTAGAGGTGTTTCTTATAAAGTGATAAGTGTAGAGGTGTTTCTTATAAAGTGATACATGTAGAGGTGTTTCTTATAAAGTGATACATGTAGAGGTGTTTCTTATAAAGTGATACATGTAGAGGTGTTTCTTATAAAGTGATAAGTGTAGAGGTGTTTCTTATAAAGTGATACATGTAGAGGTGTTTCTTATAAAGTGATACATGTAGAGGTGTTTCTTATAAAGTGATAAGTGTATAAGAGGTGTTTCTTATAAAGTGATACATGTAGAGGTGTTTCTTATAAAGTGATAAGTGTATAAGAGGTGTTTCTTATAAAGTGATACATGTAGAGGTGTTTCTTATAAAGTGATAAGTGTATAAGAGGTGTTTCTTATAAAGTGATACATGTAGAGGTGTTTCTTATAAAGTGAGCTGTAAGAGGATACTTTCACAGGAAGGAAATGGAAGGTTAAAAGAAGATAAAGCTAATCATTTTTGAGTAAAGATTTAAAAACAGAATTTTTACCATTGGATGCCTACTTAAATATATGCTTATTGAGAACCATTTTTTTTATAATGATAGTCTGTTCACATGGAAGCAGGGATGAAAATTTTGCAAGCTTTTGGTAGCAAGTGCTATAAGCAAGTGCTGCTAAAAGTGTTAGCTGACAGAAAAAAATCCATTTAAAGTTTTAGCTTAACAACAGTTCATGAATCGGAATGTTAACGGTTTTCAACAGCTGACATTTGATTTGAATTGAGAGTGGAGCTAATAGGGATGTTAATAAGATAAGATGCTTTTATTGTCATTGCAGAGTGTTCAACAAAACTGAGCAGCAATACAACGGTGCTTACAAATGCAATAAGTAACCAAGGAGCAAGAAGTATATACATATACACAATACACACATGTATGTGTGCCTAAAAAATCTTAAATATAAGGAATAAAGACTAAAAACTATAATTATTTAAACAAAAAGACAATAGACGATAGTTGAAAAACCGCAGTGAGGTAGTAGTGGGGTATTGCACATGCCCTGAATAGCTTAGATATTGCACTGAATATATTGCACAGTCATAATAAATAAAATATTAATATGGACAGAGTAGAGTGGAACATTGTGTTGTGTTTTTAAAGGAGTCCAGACTGTGGTTTGGAAGTGTTTAGTTCCCGTATGGCCCTGAGGTAAAACCTGTTTTGTAGTCTATTTGTCCGGGATGTGATGGACCTAAAACATTTAATGACTAACCGGTTAACCAATAACCAACAAAGCAGTCACTGTTGGCTTAATGCTGTTAGTTAAAACCGTCATTGAAATTTAAACAACTGATGCTTGAGTTGAAATGAGAGTAAAGGTATTGCTCACATGAGAGTTGAGACTTTCTTTCAGAGAAAGAGCACTGCCATTCTAATAAGTGCAGGAAAAAAAAAAACGTTTTATTCCCTTATTTTATTTGAATTGTGATTGACGAGAACTGCTACTTACTGAAATCACAAACTACCGTTTCATGTCTGTATGGAGCCTGACATTTTTACAGAAATGATGGTGCATAATAACTACACTAATGTTCTTAAGAAGAACTGTAATAAAATGTTTACTTAGCACTTGTAATGTTGTGACTGTTCTCTACAGATTGCATAAAATCTACATTAATAATTGTAATACTAATATCATAATAAGTTTTATTTATACTGTGCCTTTCACAATCTCAAGGTTGGTTTACAAGAGAAGTTACAAGAACAGAAATACTACTAATTAAAAAAAAGTCTTCAAAAGAGACAGTCATGAAGAGTTTGGGGCAAGTAGTTCAAGAGCTTAGAGGTTGTAGTACTAAAAGTTCTGCCTCCCATTAAGGAGAGTTTAGTATGAGGAAGAGTGAGAAACTTGCCATCAGAGGACCTAAATAAGTGAGGAGGTGTGTAGGGATGAAGGACCTCACCAGGATATGCCAGGACAAGACCATGAAATGCTTTACATGTAATGAGGAATATTTAGTATTTGATACGCAACATTACCGAAAGCAAGTGCTGCTTGTTAAGAATACGGGTGATGTGGGCAGATTTTTTCATGTTAAACTGGTTCTGCTCACTATGTTTATGATAAACATTACTCATATGTTCACTACATTACAATGATTTTTATTAAATAAAGTATAATGTCGTGTTAATATGTTTGTTTGTTTATTAGGATTTTAACGTCATGTTTTACACTTTCGGTTACATTCATGACATGAAACGGTAGTTTATCTTCACACAAGGTTCATCAGTTCACAAGGTTATATCAAACAGTCATGGACAATTTAGTATCTCCAGTTTACCTCACTTGCATGTCTTTGGACTGTGGGAGGAAACAGGAGCTCCCGGAGTAAACCCACGCAGACACGGGGAGAACATGCAAACTCCACACAGAAAGGACCCGGACTGCCCCACCTGGGTTTCAAACCCAGGACCTTCTTGCTGTGAGGCGACAGGGCTACCCACTTAGCCACCGTGCAGCCCCTCGTGTTAATATGAAACTGTGATGCGTTTTATATTTTGATGGGACGCTATATGCTTGTTGGTTATCAGTTAACAGTCAACTAAATAGAGTTATTATCATTTAAAAGAAATACCCATTCAGAATAAAAGTGCTGCCGTTCTAATCTGAACAAAAAAACTGAGAATGCCTGGACGCTAGCCAAGGAGCAGAAGTCTTCTAAATAGACAGTAAGTATGACTGACAGAAAAAGCAGAAATGACTACTTGTCCTAATTGTTTGAGTATGTTGTCTAAACCTTTTCCCTTCAAATTACTTAGCTTAAGACACAGGAACCAGAGTATTTTTAGGCATACATTTTAAGAGCAGATTGTCCCATGTAAAATTGTTCTGGATCAATACTTTCAGGCAAGGATAAATGAGATACGCACAATTCTTTATAAACGGGCATCAAGTCTTAATTTTCCTCTTACTCTAATCCCAAACAGCACACACCAGAAGCACACATTACACTATATTTCCTCTCATGCCTCACAAATAAGAAAGAACAGGATGGAAGTGGTCATAGAAGTAGAACGGCTGCTGGATGTGGCTTCTCAATTGGTTCTCATAAAAAGAAAAAAAGAAAAAGAAAAAGGAAGCCAGATTCAGAAGCCAAAGTACCCATGTCGTCTGTTCCTCAGACACGGTTTAGTGCTGATCTATGACCTCCGTGAAGCTGGCCCCCCATGTGGTCAGAAATGGAATATAAATATTATTATTCGTTTGTGCTGCGTTTGTGCTGGTTTGTGCCGTAGGAATCATCGTTTGTGCTGGCACCGTTTTAGAGAAATTAAGTATTATATTTTATTACCCGTGACATCATTCAGCCCCCCATCAGAGCCCAAATTGCACCAAAACCATCTCATTCGTTTGTGCTACGTTTGTGCTGGTTTGTGCTGCTAAAAAAAACATTTGTGCTGTTTTAATTCTCAAGTTATTACGCTATAAATATTACACCTGTGACGTCACCAGCCCCCCATTAACGTCCAAATTGCTCCAAAAGCATCTCATTCGTTTGTGCTACGTTTGTGCTGGTTTGTGCTGCTAAAAGAAACATTTGTGCTGTTTTAATTCTCAAGTTATTACGCTATAAATATTACACCTGTGACGTCACCAGCCCCCCATTAACGTCCAAATTGCTCCAAAAGCATCTCATTCGTTTGTGCTACGTTTGTGCTGGTTTGTGCTGCTAAAAGAAACATTTGTGCTGTTTTAATTCTCAAGTTATTACGCTATAAATATTACACCCGTGACGTCACCAGCCCCCCATTAACGTCCAAATTGCACCAAAACCCTTTAATTCGTTTGTGCTGGTTTGTGCTGCTAAAATAGACATTTGTGCTGTTTTAATTTGCAAGTTATTACGCTATAAATATTACACCCGTGACGTCACCAGCCCCCCATTAACGTCCAAATTGCACCAAAAGCATCTCATTCGTTTGTGCTACGTTTGTGCTGGTTTGTGCTGCTAAAAGGAACATTTGTGCTGTTTTAATTCTCAAGTTATAGGCTAAATAATATTTTTTTTTTATAAATTGAGGACATTTAGCCCAATAAAATGTTCAAATTGCATCAAAACCATCTCATTTGTTTGACATCATTTTGTTTGACGTCATCTCATCTGAATGATGTCATTGGATGTGGATTCCACTTTGCACAGATATGTCAAAGCACTCAGCCATACTGCGTATCCTCTTCAATATCCTCTTGAAACTAAACACGCAGTTTTAATTGGTTTTCATGTTTTAATTGATATTCCTGCAATATACACAACTTATGGCAGAACATAACTTAAAACACGTTTGTAAACTGTGAATCACTTAACACTACAGAAATATACACTACAAAAGTATAGGTTTTACATGGCATTCTCTCTATTCATTCTTATTTAGTCGCATCAATAATTTTAATGTCAAAAGTCCTTTGATAAATAAACCAATTGTCCTTATGTGACTTCTTAACGGTGGGGCCAAAGTCTGAGATACAGGGTGGGGACCTGTTTGACTGTGAGCAGTCATTTTCAGACAGCACAACTTAAACTTAAACCCATATAACAAATAACAGTAAGATGACTTATTTTCAATATTTTGTACTTTATTGTCACTTTATGAAGAGAAAAGTGTCTCAGTAGACTCAACATCAGTAATAAAATACTGAGGCAGAGTTGGAGTGTTTGTTGTATGAATACAAGTATTTTATGAAGAATGCAATGCATGTCTAATTTGACATGCAGTTTACTGGTGATCAGGATTCCCATATGTGTATCACTGTAATGACACTGTAAATAAGTAACCCCAAAGCTTCCTCGGCTCATTAACATTGTTTGCAAGAATCTACTGCAGCATCCACTTACAAAACACACAAATATATAACCCTCACCATATAACGTCATATTAGTCATTAAGGTTATACTTGTTTATCCATCTCCCTGTGCAACTTGCTGTCAGTTCTGTTAGGTCTTCACAAATCTGCATACTTTACACATTTATACTTTCCATCATGCTGCCCTGCATATTTATTGTATTAAGATGCACTGCCTTGTCTAATTACACTGCACTCATTCATTTTGTTTGTACTTTCCCTTTCACTAGATAGCATGCTGCACTAAAACCTTGGCAGAATGTCATTCTGCTCCACTATACACCACATTACCACGTTATTATAAAGACCTACCTTTCAATTACGCTCACTGGCCAGTAAAGTGGGCTTCAACAACCCAAGGCATGGCATGAAAAAACATTATTTTTATGCAAGTTTTATTTAAAAAAAACCACATATGAGAAAGACCATTGTCCTAGCAACAAAAAGTTGGTAGTCACGTTTGACTAAGGTCTGAGCATACTTTTCTTTTGTCCTCTCCTCAGGCAACTGTTGGAAGAGACATTCCAGGAAAGAGCTTTCATAGCGCATAAACACATAATTCTCATTTTAAGGTAATTTATTGCTTCTAATAAAACCCTGTAATAGTCCTCTGAGAATTTTAATCATATTAATGACATTTAGAACAAGATTGGACAGTTCTGTGAAAAATATAAAACAAACATATGCTGTACATACACATTAAAAGGCAAGTGAAAGACAAATCAACTGAAATTGAAAATGATTGCATCAAAAATATAGATGAAGGTAAAGGCAGATGAAGACAGTGACAGCTCTAATTCTGGCACATGGTCTCATGTCCTAAATGAAGAGATCTGGAACATGACCAGATTAGCCTGCATACTTAGTTTCAAGAGAGCAAAAGTGTACCCACACAGTGCATCTAAGTGCATTGACATCACTGGCCACTGTACTGCAAAATTGTCCATTTCCAGTGAGAGTCTACCAGAGGTGAGCACACCAGCAGTGCTAAAATGCAGAATTGATTACATTGATGACAGTCTTCATACTGGAAAGGCAAAGCACATGCTATCTGGAGAGAAAAGACTGCCGGTCTCTGAAGAACTCTGGCAGGGTAAAAAACTGCTACATGTGTGGCGAGCCACAGAGGCTTACAAGATAATGCCACTCGGTAACCCAGAGCTGCCCACCTACCAAGCCTGAGTACATTAAGAAAAGCCAAACAAAAGAAAGGGGATAGGGAGGTAGAACACAAACACCCCATCCTTTCCCCCTCATCTAATAAAATACAGTGTGCCTCATAGGGGCAGTATTCATGACATCGGCCTTGACAAATTTTTTATGCCACTATTGGACCCCCTCTCAACTACTAGTCTACAAAATACTAGTAAAGACTCAAGTGTAAGTTTTAATGCTACAGGTACAGTAGTCAAAAGGCTCACTAGACCAACAGAAACATCCGGACATATATTTCCATATCAAGGAGTTCTGTCCTCACATGGAGATACTTCTATTCACATCCCAGTGGTGCAAATGCTGTCTGAGCGGCATGACATTAACGCCATATCAAACTGGGTCTCTGAATGGCTTAGAGGAGGAGCATCTGTACCAAAAGAAGTTGTTTCTGATTTCTCTCTTGCATTACTGGGTGGTCTTGTTAAAGCCTTTACTTCTTACTCTGGTTTGAACACCTATATAAATAGAATAACAAAGACATCAGAGCTATAACACAAACCATGGAATTTTGCTGTGACTAAACTTTTTTAAGCTATGTTACATTTTGATTATTTGGTGAGTCTGTAGGTAGAATATACTTGTTGACGGCCCACAAGCATTTAAAACCTTTGAAATAACATTAACATTTGGAATTCACAAATCAATTTAGCTGTGTAACATGTGTATGGATAATGTTATGGATAACATTTTAACATTTAAAATGTTAAAGGTTTTTAAAGGTAATTCGATTATAATAAATTTCACTCTGTGATGCAATTTTAACATTGTTAGGGGCTAAGTGTCCTCACTTAATAAAAAAAAAAGAGAGAGAATTTAGCCTATAACTTGCAAATTAAAACAGCACAAATGTTTCTTTTAGCAGCACAAACCAGCACAAACGTAGCACAAACGAATGAGATGCTTTTAGAGCAATTTGGACGTTAATGGGGGGCTGGTGACGTCACAGGTGTAATATTTATAGCGTAATAACTTGAGAATTAAAACAGCACAAATGTTTCTTTTAGCAGCACAAACCAGCACAAACGTAGCACAAACGAATGAGATGCTTTTGGTGCAATTTGGGCTCTGATGGGGGGCTGAATGATGTCACGGGTAATAAAATATAATACTTAATTTCTCTAAAACGGTGCCAGCACAAACGATGATTCCTACGGCACAAACCAGCACAAACGCAGCACAAACGAATAATAATATTTATATTCCATTTCTGACCACATGGGGGGCCAGCTTCACGGAGGTTGATCTATGGCGTCAAAATAGGGCCAAAAGTATTGAGAACCAAAAAGCAGATATTGAGAACCAAAAAGCAGATATTGAGAACCAAAAAGCAGATTTTGAGAACCAAAAAGCAGATATTGAGAACCAAAAAGCAGATTTTGAGAACCTAAAGAGCAGATTTTTAATTCATTTTGTATTTTACATTTATGAATAGTCTGTTTTACGCTTTTGGCTGCGCTGTTTCTCAGTCACGTTTCTCTCGGTCTCACTTTCAGTATAAAAAGTTTCTCGCTTACGCTGTTTTCTGTGCTGCTCTCAGTTACGCTGCTCTCAGTTTTTCTCCTTGACCTCATCACTCATTGGCTGCTGGAGATAAGCCAGTGTACGTTTATATTCTTGCCAGATTGGAAGGCTTTTATTTTAAACTTGGGAGGGGTTCAAGGAACACAGCATTGCAAATAAAAATGTTTTAAATGTCACTAAATGTATAATAACTAATCTGTAAGATATCAGCAGTTTATTAGTATAATGTTCTCTATGAGCACACATTGGTGATTTTCCATGCATTTCGGTGGGTTTTGAAATACGTTTTAACTAGGGCTGTCAAACGATTAAAAATTTTAATCGCGATTAATCTCAGAATTTTACATAGTTAATCGCGATTAATCGCATTAAAAAAATCTGTGTAAATGTTATAGAAAACAAGGATTTTTAAGTGAAATGTTACAATTAAAATGGTGAACATATTTTATGCTAAATGTACTGATGTTAAAAACTGCTGGGACAAGAGAAAACTGTAAGGGAGTTTTATTCACTCACATACTAGGCAGTAATACTATCCAGCAGAGACCCTTGACTTCGTATATATGTCAGATGCGCGGTTATTGTAACAGACTTTTCTGTGGTTGTATCGTGACGATGGTTTGATGGACGTTTCTACACGAAGTGAGTGTGTTTTCACTAGGGATGCATCGATACCATTTTTTCCCAACCGAGTACGAGTACAAGTACAAGTACATGTATTTTTGTACTCGCCGATACCGATACCTATTTAGAATGATGCAATCTGGAGCATTATGGAATAGTGTAGTGTTTAGTGTAAAATAGTGCAGTGGAACAGTTGCTTGCCATCACTAATTGTAAAAAAATAGCTTCTGATAAGCTAACGTAATTAATGTTCATTAATAAACGCACGTAATTAACGTTGTGCACATCATACATGCGATGCGATTCTGCTGATTGAAATATTTACTTTAAAAAGATAATACAGTCCGATCCCATCTGAGCCGATTCTATCAGCACGTTCGTGGTTCACCTCGGTAAATCGTAAACGACTCTGAGTCGGCTCCCGCTCTGTGGTAATAACCAGTATAATTAAGCCTGAGCTTTATAAGGTAAGCGAGTCACACAAAATGTTCTGTAGTAGTTGGTGTTTATTTACAACCGCATCATTCATTATAACAGTAAACACGGAGAGATGACTGAGAAAAGAAACTTACGCTGCGCTTACAATGAGTCGACTCCTGAATCACTTGTATCGACACTGTGAACAGAGAATTGAACACAAACAGCGGTCGCTGCTTTTGTAACCGGTTATCTTCACTGTTAGCTCTATTTTAAAGGGTTTTTTTTCTCAAACGGAACTAAATAACATTAAACGTGCGTGTGAGTGTGGTCAGTGAGAATAATTCAATCTGTCTCCCGTGGGTGAAAAATTAATCGCTTTAGTTTTAGAAGTGAAAAAATCTCGTAATGTCATTTGCGTTAATGGCACTATTTTTTTTAATCGCATTAAATTGAGATTGCGTTAATGCGTTATTATCGCGTTAACTTCGACAGCCCTAGTTTTAACACTGTAGCAATATGTCAACCCTGATCACAACACAGTTTGGACATTTGCAGCAGCAGCGTATTTGAGGTAAGTGTTTTTACTTTATTTTAATATTTAAATGCTAATAAAATACTAAGCCTATGTTTAGTTTAATTACTTAGCTTTAGCTTACTTTGTTAACTACAGTGGATATAAGACTTTATCTCAGGGAACGCTTGTTAATTATTATTTATTTCCAATGTTTTAACCATAGTTAGTTTATTAATATCTCTTTTTGCTCCTTTATTAACAGTGTGGAGCAGCATGGTGCAGTATTTGCAGCAATATGAACAGAGGAATCGATTCCTGTTTGTATGATCCTTTAGAGCAGCGTCTCTTATGAAGCATATACAAATAATCAAAGAAACACATGTAACTCTTAAATAAGTGTAAATAATATATTAATCTGTCTGATTTCATTTTCAAATTTAGTTTTTTTTGTGTATCCATATACATTGTTGTACTTAATATTTTTTTTATTTATTCAAAATAATAAAAACATCTTTGTGCTGACTTTATTATTATTGTTGTCATTATTATTATTATTAGAAGCAGCAACAGTAGCAGTATTAGTATTATTATTTACATATCAGCATCAGTAAACAATGCATTGGAGTAAACAACATTCATGGTGAAATTAACGCAGCGTTGGGTAAAAAAGATCCTTATAGTTGGGTTGTTGAAACAAACCAGCACAATTACATAACATAACAAAACAAGTTGGGTTTAAATAACCCAGCGTGTGTTCTGTCCGATATTTACAGCACTGGGTTGCCAAATTAGAATTTTTAGAGTGCAGTTGTAAGTTTGCAAGATCACAAAGTTGTAAAAACCCTTTCCTGACTTCTGCTGGCTAAATGAAAATTCAGACAACATTCAATCTCCTTCAGGAGCTGGAACCATTTCAGGCTGCAGGATTAAGGAGACGAAGGATGTCTGTAGGATGTACTCGGTGAGCGGCGCTTATCTCTAGCAGCCAATGAGTGACGAGATCCCGCCCGTCCGTCAAAAAAGTGTTCCGGCAGGGCTTGTTTCTAGCAGCCAATGAGTGACAAGGTCCCGCCCACCCGTCAAAACGGGGCCAAAACTCTAACTTGAGAAAAATTTTTACTCGAGAGAAAAACTGAGAGCAGCACAGAAAACAGCGTAAGCGAGAAACTTTTTATACTGAAAGTGAGACCGAGAGAAACGTGACTGAGAAACAGCGCAGCCAAAAGCGTAAAACAGACTATTCAGAAATGTAAAATACAAAATGAACACACAATCTGCTCTTTAGGTTCTCAAAATCTGCTTTTTGGTTCTCAATACTTTTGGCCCTATTTTGACGCCATACTGATCTAAGAGTTGTTGTAATAAAGTGAAATTCAATTCAATTCCGGATGCGCATGCTTTAGCGATGTCTTTTGCAGGCGACAACCTACACAGGCAGCTTTTTAACCAAGAAATGCCTTTTGCATACACAAGTAAAACAAACATCTGATACATCTGACACAAGGCGATGTGAAAGGACCCACTTACACAAAGCTAAACATAAATACTAGCTGATCAGAGACTGAGTACAACCTAGACTACATACAGCTTCTTTGGTCTAGCATCCAAAACACCTACTAAAAAGCAGTAAACAGGTGTATATAGTCTACAACACAATAACATAATTAATCCATAATCTTCTTATTGTCAAGTTTGCAAATATACTGTCAAAGCCTGTATGACTTTGGGAGTTTCAATTTTAGAACGTTGCATGTATCTGTAAGATAGCAAACAAGACACCCATCCATCAAGTCAAGTCAAGTCAACTTTATTTATATAGCGCTTTTTACAATAGACATTGTCTCAAAGCAACTTTACAAAATCCAGGACCAACAGATACAAAAACCCCTCAAAGACTGCTCTACATTTCTACAGAGTAGGTTCGAGAATTACACAACATTGGGTATTGCTTACTATGACAGAGATATAAATCACAGTGGGCTTAAAGTTTCATTTACCAACTACAAAATGTAAGTTTATTTAAAGACTTTTTCCAGCAGTGGGAGTGATATGTATTTGTTGATATTAAAGATTCTTTGACTTGAAAGCATTACATGAATGTCAAAAGTACTGATACTAAGATTATGAAAAAGAATCTGTGTATTTTCATGAATTATTTCACAGTTTAGGTAGTAGGGGGCTGGGGGCTGGGGTAGGAGGGGTATTAAATGATACTAATGCTAGACAAATATTGTTCCTATAATTGAAGAAATAATGCAACTATGGCTAACCTTAAAAGCAAAAATAGCTTTTTACCTCGAGAAAATGACAATGTAGTGTGTTAGCCAAGTAAATCAACATGTTCCATTTAGGTAAATGCAAAACAATTGAAGGGGTGTGGAAAGGGAGCATCGGTAGTTAAATCTGTACCAAAATCTGTATAAAATAACTTAGCAGAAGAAAAGTCAATGTTACTGTTATTGCGACGCCATTTCTTGTAACTTTTGTATGGAAAAACATCTATGTCAGGGGTGCCCACATTTCTACTATTTCAGTCGACAGGTCACCGCGTTCTTCTTTTTAATGTTGGCCTCATCATATTGAAGCTTTTTTTAAATGTGCTTCAGTTGCCTATACTGATATTCAGCGTTACAGGGCAAGCAACACTAATCTTATTCTGATGATTTACACTGAATGGTGTCAGCCAGGTTTATGTAGTCTTGACAATAACTGCTGATGCCAATTCTTAAGCAGGCTTCCAAGTGTTCATCACTAAGGGTGGACTGATATTTACATTTAATTATTTTCATGTGGGAATGAGACGCGATCTACCAGCGTGCACTATGCGATCGACTGGTAGATCTTGATTGCGATTGGGCACCCCGATCTATGTGATGCTTGGTAAACACTGTACCAATTATGATCCGTTTACATCATTAGTACCCCTACCAAAAAACCCTTGCTTAACAAAAAAACAACTAGCTGGTGCAATCAATGAGCTCTTGTGGCGCAATGGTAAGAGCCACGCTGCTGGTAACAAATGTTCAGAGGGTTTGAACCCTGAGCTGGGCTCACAAATACAGAGGCAGCATAGAGTTACATGATTTGACACTAGGGGGGAGCGGTCCCAAGCTCAGACAAATAGAAGGTTACATCAGGAAGGACATCCAACGTAAAAACAAATTAAATACACGGACAAATAATCCACCTAGGCAACCCTTAACAGTAGCAGCCGAAAGGAATAATTAATTCAATTTTCCTTTCGTTACAAATGTCATGACAGTATAAATCAGTCAGGTCCTATTTGTCAAACTGTTCAAGTAAAGCAATAAGCCACGAGAGACCGTGCGTTACTGCGATTTTATCACGGGGAAGGTTGTTTTGCCTAAAACGTCTTTCCCCGTGATAAAATCATAGCAGTAACGCACGGTCTCGAGTGGCTTATTGCTTTTATAAAATGGCGGTCAACATAAAATATAATAAAATACAACAATGTTCAATAAATAAATGTTTTTATTTACAAAAACACTTACAAAAAGCATTCTTCCGGCGAACATAACATTGACTTTTTCTTTTCAGTGGCGTATTAATATGGAATGATGTGAGGTGGTCATAGGTGTGCGTTTATCAGGGATTTTACAACGGCTTCGAACGCGGCTCAGCCAATCAGATTTTAGGACCGGAACTATCCATTTTATAATATTTTGCATGAAATGGATTCATTAAAGCATACGGCTACAAATTTCAGCCCTTTATATTTTTTTACTCAACAACACACGTGCAGAGAACAATTCCTCTTTTTAAAAGTCTATACACAATGCTGGGGGTAAACGTCCGGCAATGGAGAATGAGCTATACTAAATGCAGGTGTGAGGGTTTGTTCCCATAGGAGCAGAAAGAAACAGAAGCTATTGTGTTCAATCCCACACAGCCACTCTTGATGGAAAAAACATGTTTCTTCCTATTGTTTAGAAACACAACCACCACACTCACACAGACAACTCGTGTACAGGTACTAATGGAGAGAAATAACTGTAGGTAATGAAATGCTTTCTTCAGACTGAATGTGTATCTGGGGAAACAGTATCACTTTTAAAGGTCTATTAGTCTGAGAAGTAATAACTATGTAGTACTAGCAGTCCTGCTTAATCCAACCTTACTGCAGTGCAATGGACCTTGTCATACATAGCCAAGAACAGTCAGTCAAAATGTCCTGTAATGTTAATGAGCAATCCTGAGCCAGCAGTGGTACTTTAGGGAAATAAATTCATTTTTGAACAGCTTTTTACACACTCATATGAAGCAATGATGGCCCCTTTCAACAAAGCACCCATTAATGACAAATGGGTCACCATCCTGACAGACAACATTTGTTTAAAATGCTGGTGTAAAAATCTGAGTGTTATAACCGTAGCCTGTGAATGGAACATTCATCAGCCTGCACAGCACAACTCCGGTCTGATCAGGTTAGGTTGGAGTTTTTCCATCTGACTACCTCTCAACACATCTACTGTTCTCTAACTGCCACATGCAGGATTCTGTCTCTACCCATTAGCTTATGAGCGGAATATGGAACTAAAGCTTTAATTTCAGGGTCTCTTGCTCTGTCCTGCGAAAATCCAAACTGTTAAAAAACATACTTTGGTGGTTTTTCAATCATTTTTTAATGAGAGCAATTTCTGTTAGTCAGTTTCTGGGGCTGTCAGGGTAATCATGGTTTTAATACTCGGTATCGGTCCGATATTGTCCCAAATCACTGGATCGTATATCGGAAGGAAAAAAACATGTAATCCGATCCGATACTGTTGCTTAATGTAAATAACACTTAATGTAAATAACACTTAATGTAAATAAGGCCATTGTTTGTGTGTAAAGCAAATAACACATGAAGATACGTTCCAAAAGAGCTTTATAAATGATAAATCTCTCACCTGAGATAAAGAAAACCTATCTTGTCTCGGCTTGGAGATATCTCACATCCTCAACGATTAATCCATTAGTGTTATGAAATAAAACAAACTACACCGTTTTCCGTTTCCCTCTTCAAAATCCAGCAGGGTTTTGTAATAAGCGCGCTTTGGTTTTTAATCATCTAAAAACGTGACAGAACTTTAACGGAAAATCTCAACTCTGCGTCAATTCTAATTGGTCCATCAGGTTTGACTGACAGCCACATCTTTCAATTGTAGACACTTTTGGTAAACAAGACAAAAATGCTGCTAAATGTTCTGTGTGTAAAAGTTAAAATAAAAACAGCAGTTTTGAATACGTGTGATGTTGTAGGTTCTGTATTTATTCCTTTACAATATTTGTTTCACAGTCTGAGCATTGTTATTTAGCTAGCTAGTTTAACCATGGTGCATGACGGTATCGGATTGGTATTGGCAGATACTCAATTTGCAGTATCGGTTTGTTTTAACTCACTGGTTATTTGACATTGTTCAGTAAATATGTTCCAACCCAATTTAGCTGTTTCGGGTGTTAATAACACCAGTGCCTATTCTTATTGCATTTTCTAAACAAGCTCCATTTCTCTTGACTTATTTATTTTAATGGGACACTATGAGCTTGTCTTATCAGTTAAACATCCATTCAACAGTATAACTGATGAATTCTGTAAAACAAACAACTGAGGGGCGCAGCAGTAAAAAAACAAGCTAGCACACCAGAGCTGACTTCTCAAACTCGTGAGTTCAAATCTCAGCTCTGCTACTGGGCGCCTACACAAACAATTATAGGGTAATTTGTAGGAAGGGTGACGGAGGGGATTCCTCATAACTGATGCAGTTACAACTTCTGTTGGATGGTTGATGGCGCCTGCACAGAGACAAGGGATAATGGGATCAGTGCGTGGCTTTCTGTTTGTGAGTCTGATCCACATATGATAAGACGCAGTCGGCTACTGCACACGTGTCAGAGGGGGTGCGTGTTAGTCACGGCTCTCCTCAGTCAGAAGTGGAAGTCAGCATCAGTACAAAGAAAGTGTAATGCAATAGGGTATTGGATATGACTAGATTGGTCAGAAATTTGGGAAAAATGCAAAGAAAAAAACATTAGGTTATGCTTGGAACGCACCAGAGATGATGCTTTTCGTATCAAATCAGAGAGCAACAAGAAAAAAAAACCTATTAAGTTCCAAGGAGAAAGTTTTACTCGTGGGAGCCACAGGGCATAGATGAGTGGTTTAAGTTTAACGTTCTGGCTAATGCATTTCAGGCTGTACCAAGTGATAAACACCAAGCCTTTTTTGCTTAGGGTGATTAATAAAGAAGAAGGCAGAACATTAACTGCTTTAAGAAGCTCTAGCTGCCTCTACATTATCCAAAAACAACAGCTTCTGCCAAAAGGAAAAGACATCTTCCTTTTCCTTAACTATCCTAAGGGACACAGTGAGGCAGCTTGATCCTGAACAATTCTAAGTGCACCATTTAGCACAACACACAACCCCCCCCCCCCCCACCATATACACAGACACACACTGTAATTTACACTCCCTGATGTAAACACAAGCTCTCTTCCTGACCAGTTATCATCAATGCAACAAAAATGCATTCTTTATGTGTGTGGTTACTCCTTATCCTGTCATTAGGACTACACTATAATGGGGTTTCCATACACTCTTTTAACCTTCGAGTTCTGTTCACATTGTCTATACTGGCTTGTTCTTGGGAATTCCAGTGACCCAAATGTTGTTCAAGTGCAAAATTAACCAAACTAAATAACTAAATTAACTGGAGTGAGAGAGAGGTGGGAGATTTTGTAAAGAGTTGTGTGTGTGTGTGTGTGTGTGTGTGTGTGTAGGAAAGTCAGCTGCAACACCAGACAGTAAGAAAATCATTTGAAAATCTATTGCCTTTAATCATGTTTTCTAGCTAAGACCCCAAACAGAAGTGTATAGATTATGGGGTGTTTGGAGCACAATATCAATATAAACCTAATGTTTACTTGCAGTTTTCATTAAAATGTCAAGGTGATTGAAAAGGCTAAGGATATTTTGTGAGGTGTTAAAGAGGCTCTCAGGGACCCTAAACAGAACATGAGGGTTCATTTTAGTTTAAAAAATGTGCATAAAAAATTGAAGAAAACTAAATATGTTTTTATGCTTAGCTGATTTGGAATGTTTAAAGTAGAGAACCATGCATTAGGCAATTTAAACCTCATTAATTATTTCATTAATTTGTTATTGTGTTGTGGGACTTGTCCATATTACTCTTTTATTCCATCTCTAACCCTTCAATCATTGCAGTCTGCTGTGTCATGTCTATGTCAATACCACTCCTAATGCATAGCACCATATATTGCAAGTAAACTACACAGCACCATGTTAGCATAAATGTCCAGCCTGTGTTGTTCAATAATGACATTAAGACATGCACTTTAGCTGCCGCCTCCTACATTGGGCTCATAAAAAGGAGCTTTATTCATTCTGACCTGCTGCAATTGCGTACATACAGATACCCACACTTGTGCACATGCTCACACAATGAAACGATACACTCTCAGATATAAAGATTTTCATACAGAGACATGCACACACACTCAAGGCATAAAATAAATGTAAAACGATAGCAGGTGTGCTTTAGTGACATAAGTTTGGAATACTTCCAACAGTGTATCTAGAAATTTTCAAGGTCCTTGGACAAGAAGGAAATCTTCTTAAACCCTTAGCCTTGGTGTAATAAAATCATCTCGACTTAGCTTTTGTGACAGCTCATTAGTTTTCACCATGGTTTCAATACACTTGTTCCCAATGGCTTAATCATATTGGAAACTAACTTTAGGTCTTAAAACCTTAGCTTTTAAAAACAGCAATATTATTTTGGGGTTAAACAATAACATGGGGGCGGCACGGTGGCTCAGTGGGTAGCACTGTCGCCTCACAGCAAGAAGGTCCTGGGTTCGATTCCCAGGTGGGGAGGTCCAGGTCCTTTCTGTGTGAAGTTTGCCTGTTCTTGACGTGTCTGCGTGGGTTTCCTCCCACAGTCCAAAGACATGCAAGTGAGGTGAATTGGAGATACAAAATTGTCTGGGACGGTGTTTGACATTAAACTTGTGAACTGATGAATCTTGTGTAACGAGTAACTAACTGTTCTGTCATGAATGTAACCAAAGTGTAAAACATGATGTTAAAATCCTAATAAATAAATATATAATAACTTGGCAGTATTAACAAAATATCCTGCTACTCTAAAATATCAATAAAGCATCAATTTTCTTTGCTCGCTGGCTGTAACAAAGTCTGGGTGGAGGTGTGCAGTTTCGGTATCTTCAGGTAATTGGGGGGCTGCATAAACAGAAAATACTAAAACATCTGCAATACTTGTAAGGCATAATAGACAAGAAATGTAGAAATAATCTTAAAAATCATTCAGTCAGGTTTATTTCCTGTTACTCTATTTTCTTTGATCTAAAATCTTTAAGCTAGGCGAATAAGATTTCAACATCTAATAATGCAGCTGTATATTTACTTAATTACAACGTGTACTGCAGAGAAAAGCAGTCTCCAGCATGTCCTACAGGCATAAAATATACATTGCCTGGCTTATGACAGGATAACAAACACAGTGAAGCTTGAACAGTCGAGTCTAAAAATAAAGCAGCTGTCAGCACAGCACAGCACATCACTGCCATGGGACAAGGAGACACAGCACTCTCATTAGGTGCCTGAAGATCTCTGAAGCCCAGCGGACAAAGTATTGCTGCTACACTATACAAAAGCTAAACTTTTTAATATGAACCCGGCACAGCTGGGCATGAAAGCTCAGGAAACCCCCTTGGGCACAAAATGTTATTCTGAATAGCTCAACCGCAGTTTAGTTCTTTTAAAGCATCAGAACAATGCTGATCCTAGATAAACGTTACTTGAATAATTCTTACACTAATAGATAATAATGAATATTCTTTTTACCTTAAACATGAGACAGTTCTATTACAGATAGGGATGCAAATTTGCCAAATTCTTTTAACTGATAATAAACTGTCATTACTCAATGGTTAACCGATATATGACATGCTTACAGCATCCTATTAAAATATCAGAAAGACGAAATAAACAGAGCAAGCAGAACACTTCAGCTTTTACAATGTAAATTTTAGTGGGTAGCCAATAACAAACAATAACACCCAAAGACTAGTCCAAATGGCACAACAAATTTAACAAGGAAAATTGCACACATATTTAAAAAGCAATAAAACAAAAGAACTACTGACTGCAAGAAAGAACAAACCAAGACAGAACAGGTAAGTCTTTAAAAGAACTCAAACACCTGAGAGAATATCTATTGTGGAGAATTCCTTTATGAAAGTTGAAAGACATGAAGCAACTACAAAAAAAGGCGCAATCACCTCTGAACCTCATCTGAGAGTTTTAAATGGCTAAGAGCAACTGGTTTGAGGAGTGTGGGGCTTGTGAGGTGGAATGGAAGCACAGGAGGTCAGTGATATAGCTTGGAGCCATGTCGTGCAAAGCTTTAAAAACAAATAATAAAACTTTAATATTCAGCTCTGTATTTTACAGCGCAGTGGTGAAGGGACCAGGGTAATGCTCTCTCTTTTCTTGGTACCTGTCAGGAACCACATGGTTGCATTTTGAACTAGCCTAGCCTGATTGTTAACAATTGCTCAATCCAAATCAAAATTTCCAAAAGTAATAATACTGTCTTGATTTGGTTTAAAAAGTTCTTTCAAATCAAGTACTTTGTCTAACAATCCGAAATGAGGTGCAGAGAGTAGGGCTGGGCGATTTTCTCGGTTAATTCGAATGAACGTTTTCACCCGATGTTAGAATGTGACAATCGCGATTGTTTACATACTTTATATTTTAATTAAAATACCAACATGTCACGAAGCAGAAACTGACCAGACGCTCACGGAATATAAATCAGGGAAAGTTTAATATAAAAAGGGCGAAAACAGTGTACAAAATCAGGTAGAGTCCAAAAACAGCGAAAACCAAAACAGTAAACGGAAGACAACAAGGATTATACACGGTAACGGTTAGATTCAGTAATAAGGAGCGCAAACACGATCGGCAAAACGAGACACAAACAGAAGAGTTTAATTAAGAGTCACAATAAGATCAGTTAGACGAGCCATTGACAGGTTTAAACTGATTAAGAAACATAGAACGTGTGGGTAAATCAGGAGGGTCATGGGCCAAAGATACATCTTCATGTATTGTCAATCTTGCAAATGTTTAACACATTCAACACAGTTACACATGTACTAACTCATATCTAAATGCAATTTAAAGCAGCAGATCCATATTTTGCATGTTTGGGGAGTAGAAAGAAACCTAGAGTGCTTACACAAAACCCATCCAGAAACAGAATATTCCAAAAACCTCAAACACAGTCAACAGAGGCGAGAAACAAACTTTTAAGCACCTGTGCTTAAGTGCAGCACTCTACTAGTTATATCATCACTACAGTGTCCAAGCTGGCCACAATGTATTTATTGACAAATAAGCCTGTAGTGTTCATTTACATGTCACTTAAGATGACAAAATCAAGCTTGTTTTGGTATGACTCAGACGCTGATGAGGCACAGTGTGACGGTCATAAATGTAAGCATTTATTTATCCATTTATTTACCACTTTACCCTGGTAACGTTTTCAATGGGTCTGGAACCTACCCAGGAGCATAACATACCAACTCATCTCTAGATAACACACTCACACACAGCGGCAATTTACAGCAGCCAATCCTCCTTCTGGTACTTTTTAAGGGAGGAAACCAACAAGGAATTGGGAGAACATGCCAAATGTCAAACTTTCAAGAGACTGAAGGCATGGATTACATGCTAACTACTGCCAATAAATTATAAGGTTCATTGGTTTAAAACTATACCTGCACAAATTCTTATTTTAACATTTTTTTTCTTATCATATTATGAATTAAATCAAAATCACACCACTGAAAAGCTGCTATCCAACTTAACAGTGAATTAAAGTATAATGACACAAACCATTGTGTGTATGTACATATGCATACATACATACACCGATCAGCCATAACATTAAAACCACCTCCTTGTTTCTACACTCACTGTCCTTACCATATAGAAGCACTTTGAAGTTCTACAATTACTGACTGTAGTCCATCTGTTTCTCTGCATGCTTTGTTAGCCCCCTTTCATGCTGTTCTTCAATGGTCAGGACTCTCCCAGGACCACTACAGAGTAGGTATTATTTAGGTGGTGGATCATTCTCAGCACTGCAGCTACAATGACATGGTGGTGGTGTGTTAGTGTGTGTTGTGCTGGTATGAGTGGATCAGACATAGCAGCGCTGATGGAGTTTTTAAACACCTTACTGTCCCTGCTGGACTGAGAATAGTCCACCAACCAAAAATATCCAGCCAACAGCGCCCGGTGGGCAGCGTCCTGTGACCACTGATGAAGGTCTAGAAGATGACCAACTCAAACAGCAGCAATAGATGAGCGATCGTCTCTGACTTTACATCTACAAGGTGGACCAACTAGGTAGGCATGTCTAATAGAGTGGACAGTGAGTGGACACGGTATTTAAAAGCTCCAGCAGCGCTGCTGTGTCTGATCCACTCATACCAGCACAACACGCACTAACACACCACCACCATGTCAGTGTCACTGCAGTGCTGAGAATGATCCACCACCTAAATAATACCTGCTCTGTGGTGGTCCTGACCATTGAAGAACAGGGTGAAAGCAGGCTAAAAAGGTATGGAGAGAAATAGGTGGACAACAGTCAGTAATTGTAGAACTACAAAGAGCTTCTAAATGGTAAGTGGAGCTGATAACATGGACAGTGAGTGTAGAAACAAGGAGGTGGTACACACATATGGTATCGTGATGCATACTGTGCATTGTAATACGATATTTTTCATAATATCGCTCAACCCTCACACCTACACAACCTATACAAACCCACCGCTTATGGTTTGAGTTACAGCTTGGTACAATTGTTCCCAGGTTTGAAACACAGTAGACATTTTTGCCTGGCACTATTGTATTTATTTACAGACAAGTCTGTAGTGTGGACTTAAATACTATTAAATGATGAAAGCCGTTATTGTGACAAATGAAATCTAGTAAAAGCACAACTCTCAGTGCTACAGCTTTACATATGTAACGCTACAGTACCGCTTTCCCTCAGCTTCCCAACAAACCCTTAAAATAACATGGAATTTACTTTACTCACCAGCTTTTCCAACTTCTTGAAGCCCTTTAGTGTTTATAGTCTCCTCTCAGAATGTATTTAATGTAAAATAACTGAATACATTCCAGTATAGCTGAATCCTGTGTACAGTCGGTGAGCTTCTCTCTCCGGTCGCTCACTCTCGTTCCCTCAGTACACTGTATCTCCCCTTCATCAGCAATAGAGCATTCCAACATGGCCGCCACATGGCAACCCATCCACTACAGTTACTACACCCCTGTACAAGCACACACAGTGGAGCAGTCCCAGCTCTCATAAAAACCTGCTCAGATTTTATTACACTACTCTTTAATAAAGTACAAAGTTAGTACTCACTTTAATTATTCTGGTACTGTTCTTTTACTCTGACTGCATGGAAAAAAAATGCTCTCAAAGGGCTTTGCTGGGATGGAAGCTTCTAGATAAATCTCTTGGTGATTTAAAGCTAACCTGACTGTAAATTAAGAGCTATCTGGACACAGTTTCTCTCAGCATAAAATTGTATCAAATACAGTTTTATTTTTCTTCCAATTTGGCAAACAAACCACTAGTTCATGTATTTATTAAAATTGTTGGTACAGATAATCTTAAGAGATAAGGTTTTAGACTATACCAACAAGCACAGTCTAATATAAAAGCTTAGTCAAAATGCAGCTTGCTAACTGAGCCAATGTTTCCACTATGACTTCTATTAAATAACAGTGCGGCACGGTGGGTAGCCCTGTCGCCTCACAGCAAGAAGGTCCTGGGTTCGATCCCCAGGTGGGGCGGTCCGGGTCCTTTCTGTGTGGAGTTTGCATGTTCTCCCCATGTCCACGTGGGTTTACTCCGGGTGCTCCGGTTTCCTCCCACAGTCCAAAGACGTGCAAGTGAGGTGAATTGGAGACACTAAATTGTCCATCACTGTGTTTGATATAACCTTGAGAAGTGATGAAACTTGTGTAATGAGTAACTACTGTTTCTGTCATGAATGTAACCAAAGTGTAAAACATGACGTTAAAATCCTAATAAAAAAAACAATTAAATAACATGACACAGGAACACCCATAATAACCTGACCCAAGCAAGCAAAGAAAATAGCTAAAATCTTCTTCTCGTTCCTCCTTTGTCCCGTTTTTCGGTTACGGGGTCGGCATTTCCGGCTTCTTCCCGTTAGGGGTCGCTGGCGGGATTTGGCACAGTTTTACGCCGGATGCCCTTCCTGACACAACCCTTCCTATTTATCCGGGTCTGTGCATCCCAGCGGCTAGGTAACTATGGGACAATTCAGTGTCTCCAATTAGCCTAGCGGCATGTCTTTGGACTGTGGGAGGAAACCGGAGCACCAGAGGAAACCCACGCAGACACGGGGAGAACATGCAAACTCCGCAGAGAAAGGACCTGGACATTCCATTTATCTAAGAACAGTTTCAAATAATCTATATTGGGTTATTGTAACTTGTCTGTATATTGTACACAATCCACTGCATGACTGCTTTTTGATCAGCCTAACAGTAATGCTTTTTCCAGACCCACCTTTATTATCTAGTGTGAGTAGGAATAATCCAGCTGTTATAGTGTTTGTACAACAGTTACAGTGCTGTGCCCCTCCCTGACTTCTTTTATTTTTGCATATTTGTTAAATTAATGGTTTAAGATAATTCATTAGCTCTCTTTTACCATGGTCAGAGTCATGGTGGGTCTGATTCATTGAACAAAAGTTAGGAAACACCCTGGACAGTTTGCCAATATCTTACAGGGCAGGCAGGCAGACACACACATTGACACTCATGGCAGTTTTAACAGCAGCTCCAATGCATGTCTTTGGACTTGTGGGTGGAAACCAGAGCAGCCAGAGGAAACCCACATGGCCACAAACACCACACAGAAAGGAGCCAGTCAGAAAATCAAACCTAGACCCTTCTTGCTGTGACACGACAGCACTACCCACTGTGCCACCACGCCACCCAGTTTAAGATATTAAATTTTTTTTGATATAATCTGTAGATTTCCTGAGTAAACAATTTATTTTATTTATCCATTAATGTGGCCCTGTTTAAAAGACAAGTAACTGTCTTCTTAATTACTCAAGTAACCAATTTACCATATTTAGTTAATAATAGTGATAAATTAGACTACACACACATGACAGTGCTCAGGTGGCACAGCAGTCTATCATGCTAGCCCATCACTGCTGATGTCTGGGTTTGATCAGCTATAGGCTGGCTAGGCATCTTTACAAACATGATTGGCTATGTCTGAAAGGGATGGCTGAAGCTCTGCAGTGAATTGACCCCCTGTCCAGGGTATTCCTGCCTTCAGCCTACATAGTCTTAATTACTGCCAGCGTTGTTGTATCCAAACCTCACAAAAGGCTTAATGGTCTCAACAAGCAGCAAATGTGATCAAAATTAATTCCTAAATAAATCCTCCCAGAAGTAGCTGGCCTAAGAACTCAGCGGGCCAACGTTGCTTCAGATAAGGTCAGCCTTCAGGGTTACACCATTAAAAAGAGACTAAATAAGTAATAATTGAAGACCACTGCTAATCAGAAAGACCATAAAGGCTAGTCTCACATTTGCCATAAAACCATTAGTGACCCCAACCCTTGGGAAGAATGTTCTGTGGACTGATGAGTCAAAAATAAAGACTTTTTGAAAGACATGGGTCCTACAACATTTGCAGTCAAGCTAACACAGCTTTCAACAATAAGCACAACATATGGTGTGGGGATGCTTACTGTTATAGGGCCTAAGTGATTAGCATAAAACAAAAACTCTGCTCTTTACCAGAAAATATTTTTTAAAAATATGTGTGGTCATCAGTCTATGATTTCTCAGATGCAGCTGGGATATACAACCAGACAACAACTGAAACTGAAAAAGCCACGAATAAATAGCTCAAAAGAAACAAAATTAGGATCTGAAATGGCATAGTCAAAGTCCTGACCTGAACCCTGCTGATAAACTTTGGCAGTACCTTAAAACTGGCAGTTTAGCATGCTGGAAAACCCGCCAGTGTGGCTGAAGAAAAGCAATTCTGCAGTAAAGTGAAAGATTGCTCTCCAGTTCCCAGAACTGTTTGCCTGTCATCTTTGCTGCTAAAGGTGACACAGCCAGTCATCAAGTTTAGATGATAAATAAAATACAGCTTCCCATAGCTGGCAGCCTTATTTACCCCTAATAACAGAGGGTGTATAATACTTGGTTGGCCTCTTTGACCCCGTATCTGGCAGCTCAGGGGTGTTAGAGGCACCTGTTGTGCAGTAACACTACTCTAACTCTCCCATGGGAAAACCCAGCCAACATTTCTGAGTCCCTTCCTAGCCAAAGCAAATAATGTCTGACGGATATGTCCTTTCATTCCACTGAACATGCTTCTATTAATATTAGTATGTGTGTAAATTCAGCTGACCTCCACAATGTATAATATGCAAAACGGCAACAAAGGAAAAAATGGAAAAGCCTATTGCCACAGATATTCAACCAATGTCACTTTTTTTTTACTTATTTACTTACTTAAGTAAATAAAGAGAGACATTAATGGGGACCTGTGTTCTGGTTAAACATTGCCTATAGTCCAATACATAAGAATTAAGCTTGTTCTCATTATGTCCATTTGTATTAGAATAATGCCAATGTCTAGGGTGTATTTCCGCCTTGCACCAAGTGTCTCCAGGTTGACTCTGGATCCACTGTGATTTGCATTTGCCACATTTAGTAGATGTTTTATCCAAAGCAAATTTGAACTGAGCCTTGCTCAAGGCCCCTACTGTGGGAACTTGGCAGTGGTGGGGCTTGTACCAGTGACCTTCCGATTACTAGTCCAGTACCTTAACTGTTGAGCTACCTGTGCCCCACTGTTCACCTCAGATAAGATCTTAACACAATCCCTGGTTCATAAGGCCAGTGCCTTATCCATTGATCCGGATAATACAATTAATGGAGATAGATGAGTAAATAAATAAAAGCCTGCTACAGTTCAACTCATCCCTGGTGAAATGAATATAGTAAAACTACAGAGAAGCAGTAGCAGAGCACACACTCCTACACTCTTGATATTAAATATGCTCTGAAGTGTGGATGTTGCTGAGGACTGGCTCACTTACCACATCAAACAAACCACTACCGATCCCTCAAAGCAATTCATTCATCCCACGCATCGCTCCTGGCACACCCTGTCTCTAAAAGACACAATTCAGTGGTAAACAGCACACCCACTCGATGGGAGTCACACTATTTACAGTATCAAAGAGAATTAAACAGCCTCAGTCTCAACAAAAAGCAGCCATGCATGTTTACTTTGTACAACTGTAAATGTGAGACCCTAGTCAGAACACTGTACAACCAATGTTTATACTTTAAATTAACAAAACAACTGCAGTATTTATTCTGACAGCAAATAAATTCATGTAAGTGAAGTAGCACCATGGCACAGTAGATAGTGCAGATGCTGCACACCACTAGGGCCCTAGAGACCTGGTTTCTAACCTCACCCCAGGTTACTCTCTATGAAGAGTTTTGCATTATCCCCCTGTCTGCATATGTTACCTCATACTAGTGCCTTTCTATCACTTCACAAAAACATGCAAATGTGTAAGTGAGTAAATAAATGGATGAGAGTGATACTTTGTCATCAATTGGGACTCCTCACACATCTTCTATTGCTGCTCTTATGTATCCCCAATAGTCTCTTCTCTACCACATACTATTTTCTCTTCATGTGCTTTTGTTAGTTTTTTTTTTTAAAGTTTTATTATCTATTTGTCTTGTAGCTCGTGTGGCGTAATGGTAGGACCCACACTGCTAGTAACAGCAATTCCTGAGTTCCGGTGGTTTGAATATCGGGCTGGGCTCACCAGTACTGCATAGTAGTATGTGAACCTAGTCATTGTTGGGGACACACCAAGAAACTGGTTAAATCCTGCTTTATATTTAAGGAATATTGCCTAAATACAACATGTATTGTCCTTTCAGGACAAACAAGATTACTCATGCTTTTGTCATTATTGTCCTGGACAGTTGGGTGTCCTTCTCTGCACATGTAGCCAACAATAGAATTGAATGCTTTTATTTGTCATACAGTGTATCACAAAAGTGAGTACACCCCTCACATTTCTGCAAATATTTCATTATATCTTTTCATGGGACAACACTATAGAAATAAAACTTGAATATAACTTAGAGTAGTCAGTGTACAACTTGTATAGCAGTGTAGATTTTCTGAAAATAACTCAACACACAGCCATTAATGTCTAAATGGCTGGCAACATAAGTGAGTACACCCCACAGTGAACATGTCCAAATTGTGCCCAAAGTGTCAATATTTTGTGTGACCACCATTATTATCCAGCACTGCCTTAACCCTCCTGGGCATTGAATTTACCAGAGCTGCACAGGTTGCTACTGGAATCCTCTTCCACTCCTCCATGATGACATCACGGAGCTGGTGGATGTTAGACACCTTGAACTCCTCCACCTTCCACTTGAGTATGCGCCACAGGTGCTCAATTGGGTTTAGTCCATCACCTTTACCTTCAGCTTCCTCAGCAGGCAGTTGTCATCTTGGAGGTTGTGTTTGGGGTCGTTATCCTGTTTGAAAACTGCCATGAGGCCCAGTTTTCGAAGGGAGGGGATCATGCTCTGTTTCAGAATGTCACAGTACATGTTGGAATTCATGTTTCCCTCAATGAACTGCAGCTCCCCAGTGCCAGCAACACTCATGCAGCCCAAGACCATGATGCTACCACCACCATGCTTGACTGTAGGCAAGATACAGTTGTCTTGGTACTTCTCACCAGGGCGCCGCCACACATGCTGGACACCATCTGAGCCAAACAAGTTTATCTTGGTCTCGTCAGACCACAGGGCATTCCAGTAATCCATGTTCTTGGACTGCTTGTCTTCAGCAAACTGTTTGCAGGCTTTCTTGTGCGTCAGCTTCCTTCTGGGATGACGACCATGCAGACCGAGTTGATGCAGTGTGCGGCGTATGGTCTGAGCACTGACAGGCTGACCTTCCACGTCTTCAACCTCTCCAGCAATGCTGGCAGCACTCATGTGTCTATTTTTTAAAGCCAACCTCTGGATATGACGCCGAACACGTGGACTCAACTTCTTTGGTCGACCCTGGCGAAGCCTGTTCCGAGTGGAACCTGTCCTGGAAAACCGCTGTATGACCTTGGCCACCATGCTGTAGCTCAGTTTCAGGGTGTTAGCAATCTTCTCCATCTTTGTGGAGAGCAACAATTCTATTTCTCACATCCTCAGAGAGTTCTTTGCCATGAGGTGCCATGTTGAATATCCAGTGGCCAGTATGAGAGAATTGTACCCAAAACACCAAATTTAACAGCCCTGCTCCCCATTTACACCTGGGACCTTGACACATGACACCAGGGAGGGACAACGACACATTTGGGCACAATTTGGACATGTTCACTGTGGGGTGTACTCACTTATGTTGCCAGCTATTTAGACATTAATGGCTGTGTGTTGAGTTATTTTCAGAAGACAGTAAATCTACACTGCTATACAAGCTGTACACTGACTACTCTAAGTTATATCCAAGTTTCATGTCTATAGTGTTGTCCCATGAAAAGATATAATGAAATATTTGCAGAAATGTGAGGGGTGTACTCACTTTTGTGATACACTGTATATACAGTACATATGCAGGTGTACAGTACAACAAAATTCAAGCATATCCCAGCTCGTTTGTAAGCTGGGGTCAGAGCGCAGGGTCAGCCATCGTATGGTGCCCCTGGAACAGAGAGGGTTAGGGGCCTTGCTCAAGGGCCCAACAGTGGCTTCATGGCAGAACTGGGACTTCAGTTGATAGCTCAAAGCTCTACCCACTAGGCTACCACTGCCCCCTGTGGACAAGATCATGCAGGTTCCTTCTGAACAACATCAAAAAGATTAAACCATTTCTTTCTATGGAAGCTACTCATGTATCAACGTGCATGTTTCAGCTAGAGGACTTATTATGTGCCTTTATGGTTTACCTAACAAGTTCTTTAAAAATTAATAGGGGAAAATATTCAGAAATTACTATGATTTTAACGTGGCTTAACTTTCATAGTCATCAGCATCTATTTTTCAGTTCAGTCAACTTAGTTATTAATGTCTGGAATCTAAGAACTTGTTTTCTCACCTTAATACCACAGTGACCAGTCTATTTTAAACATGTTTGTAGACATGTATATATTTTAAGTACTTTAGAAGTACTTTAATACAATAACAAACAGATATGGGTGATCAAGAAACTAGTATAGATTTTAGCTTAGTATCTTTTGTGGACAAGTGGCAGAATGTGGCTTGTTATATTATTTTGCTTAGTGTAAATTAGTAGGTTTAAAATTGTTAGTATTCTCTGCCATGACCCTCTCTCATAGAAATTACTGGTGTCTAGTAAATGTAAGAAAATCAGAATGGTAGTGGTTTATACACTTTATACAGTATCATGAAAAATTGTGAGGAAATAGTCCAAGATTCTGTTTTAGTTTTATTGACGTACATTATTTTCAGTATTTTCTTCTTTTTCAGTAGCTAATGTATTTTAATGCTAGGTAAAACACAATGTTTCTTGAAAGAGTAAGCAGCATTTTGAGACCTTCATTTTGAGTCCTTCTAGGCGAGTGTCCGAAATGATTCCCTAAAAACTAAAAAGTATGCTATGGTCACTTGGCTTGCTGAGTAGAATATGGGTTTTGAAACATATCCCCACTAGGCTTAAGTTTGGGTGAGGTTACAATTTATTTACATAAACTGTTTTCATTTTTCAGGCTACCTGATCCTTTATATTCCACCCTTAGTAGTGTATTGATATAGGGAGGAAAGTGCGTTTTGACATTCGGCCTTACTTCAGGTGAGTGTAATCACTACTTAGGTTACTTAATTGGTAACGCCCATACACCTGAGCTTCGTGTATTTAAGGTAGATCAAACTGGCTGCGGTGGTTCAGCTCTGTTGGTAAGTGGATATTTTAGAGATAGTAGAAAACAGTGATGTTAAATTTGTTTGCGGTGTGTAAATTTTTTTGTACTGTTATCTTTACAGATCAAGACCGTCTTTGTGGCTTTACCCCCCTCACTAAATATAAACAATGGTCAGGTTAAACATTAATCCCTAAAATGACTTGCACTTAAGTAATATGTTTAGATTATGGTTGTCACTGGAATAACTGGAATGTTGTGCTTTACAGAGGGAGTGTATATCTGTGCATATTGGCCAGGCTGGAGTCCAGATGGGTAATTCCTGCTGGGAGTTATACTGTCTAGAACATGGCATCCAGCCTGATGGGATGATCTCTTCTGGCAGCACATCCTTGGCAGATTCTTCCTTTGGTACCTTCTTCAGTGAAACTGGAGCTGGGAAATATGTTCCACGAGCTGTTTTTATTGACCTGGAGCCAACGGTTGTAGGTAAGATGCTAATAAATCACTTAAAAAAACCAAAAAACCAAAAAAAAACAACTAAGTTGGGTATGTGTGATTGTGGTAGATGTGGTTCTGAAGGGCTTGCACTGTATATTTGCACTGTTCTGGAGTTTACAAGCCAAGTTCCAGTTCACAGTTGTGCCACAACAAAGTTACAAAATGTTAACTAAGAAAGCCGCTATTTGTGAGTTGTTGGTCATCTAGAAGTTCTGATGATGCACTTGGTAGCCTCAGACTGTACTGTGATGATACAATAGTAACACATGAATCGCTGCTTTTAAAGAATGCCTTAAGTGCAGCATTAAATTTATTTTAAACTACTGTACTCTAATTGGTCACTTTCCCCAGAAATTAGTATGTGCTATATGTTTATTATTGTACTGTACTTGTAGATGAGATCCGAAATGGCCATTATCGACAACTCTATCACCCAGAACAGCTGATTAGTGGTAAAGAGGATGCAGCCAACAACTATGCCAGAGGCCACTACACCATTGGCAAGGAGATTGTGGACTCGGTGCTGGATAGAATGCGAAAAATGGTAAGGGCTGCACTAACTGGAGCGATGCTAAATGTACATTTTCTAAGAAGTAGCAAAAACTGCTTCTACTTAGCACTGTTTCATGCCAGCTTGTAACAATGCCATTATTGTCTCCTGTAGGCTGACCAGTGTACAGGTTTGCAGGGTTTTCTGATCTTCCACAGCTTTGGTGGTGGGACTGGATCTGGCTTCACCTCCCTGTTGATGGAACGTCTATCAGTCGACTATGGCAAAAAGTCCAAGCTGGAGTTCTCCGTCTACCCTGCTCCTCAGGTTTCCACTGCAGTGGTAGAACCCTACAATTCTATCCTGACCACTCACACCACCCTTGAGCATTCGGACTGCTCCTTCATGGTCGATAACGAGGCTATTTTTGATATCTGTAAGCGCAATCTGGATATTGAACGTCCATCCTACAACAACCTAAACAGACTGATTGCACAGATTGTTTCCTCAATCACTGCTTCTTTGCGCTTTGATGGCGCTCTAAATGTGGATCTTACAGAATTCCAGACCAATCTGGTTCCATATCCACGAATCCATTTCCCACTAGTTACCTACTCTCCAATTATATCTGCTGAGAAAGCTTACCATGAGCAGCTCTCTGTGGCAGAGATCTCCAATGCTTGTTTTGAGCCAGCTAATCAGATGGTCAAATGTGACCCTCGTCGTGGTAAATATATGGCTTGTTGCCTGTTGTATCGTGGTGATGTGGTACCCAAAGATGTAAATGCTGCTATTGCTAGCATCAAGACTCGTCGCTCGATTCAGTTTGTGGACTGGTGTCCCACAGGATTTAAAGTGGGGATCAACTACCAGCCACCAACTGTAGTTCCTGGTGGAGATCTGGCCAAGGTTCAGAGGGCTGTGTGCATGTTGAGCAACACTACTGCAATTGCAGAAGCTTGGAGTCGTCTGGATCACAAATTTGATCTGATGTATGCCAAGCGGGCATTTGTACACTGGTATGTTGGTGAGGGAATGGAGGAGGGAGAGTTCTCTGAGGCTAGAGAGGACATGGCTGCTCTGGAGAAGGATTATGAGGAGGTTGGAGCAGATTCTGCTGAAGATGCTGAGGAAGAGGAAGAAGAGTACTAAAATTGTTAGAGTACCAACATTAAATGTTTTTGTACAATGTTAAATAAAATATGCATGTGTAATACTCGTATTTGGAGGCTTTTTTTTTTTTTTAAGTGAATGCAGAAGTTTTAATGGAATATTCCAGCATTTTTTTCCAGTCTATGCAGGTTTACCATGCTGCATTTTCCTGTACTTAGTTTGTGCATAGGGGGCAGTTAATTTAAAAAAGTCTAACAAGCTGGAAGCACAATGGGTTTAAAATAGCAAATTTTAACTTGTTTTAATAGTCTTAGTAATGACTGTCACTGCATTAAAGTAGACAATGATTTGCATTGGTTATTTTCATCTTTAAATTTAAGCCTGTGACCAGAGCAGCAACAGTGCAGAACTATATGCCACCTGTTCCTAAACTTTTAAATGCTTTACACATCTCCCCAAAAATTAAAACTGCAAAAAGAATTACTGAACGTGCATTTAAAATCCTAATATTTGGAACCCTGCTCTTGATGCCATTCTGAGTGGCACTGGTCTGGATGCTACACTTGACTGGCCAAACTCTACCCTCAAGTAACAATTGAATCTTAAGTTATTGTGAGTGTTTCTTACTTCCAACACTTCACCCAGGTCATAAAACTTAGTAGCTGACCGCTGCTCACAAAGGATGAGAGGAGTGCAAGATTGCATTGTTCAGCAGTAAAGCTGGAATAAATAATGTCAGTCACATGAGCGCTTTGCTGCTACTATGATTAGAATATAGGCCTTAATTTGTGTTGACTGGTTAAAGGCAATAGGTTTAAACTATGTATTAAATAGAAAATGCTTAATGTTATTTCTAAAAGTTTTTACTTTAATTTAGAACAGTTTGCTATAATGTGGCTTAAAAGCACTGTATTTAGACATTGGATATGCAATTTTGTTAATGACATTGTCAGAAAGCACCCACTCTTCTTAAGCTTATAAATAAACTTATTAAAGATACTCATTTAAGCTTTGACTGTTCTGGTTCTAGATGTATACTTTTTTTTTTTTTTTTTTACTACTAGACAAAATCAAATGTTTGTAGAATTAAGCTGCATAGCCAGACTGAACCAGACTCATGCTTGAAATAATTCTACCATCTAAGCTGTTGCTGATAAAAACAGTTACATCTTTCTGTACTGATACATACAGTAAGTCTAATGGTCCAATAATCCATTAGATTTTCTTTGTAAAACATTAGATTTATAAATTCAGACACAATCTGAAAAGCCACATTCATGGAGCCTGTTGCCCCCTTGAGGTTTAGACCAATGTTAAAACGTAGCGTTTTGGTGCTTTAAAGTCTATAATAGAATAATTTAATCTATACTATTTACCTTCAGAATTTTGTAAAATAAGCTTGCTAACAACTTAACAGACAATCCTACACGAATTTAGTTAAATGTGTATAATTTAAGAAACGAACATGCACCAATTTACTAATGCACCAGTGAAAGAGATTCAAACTAAAGCAATGCTTTACACAAATGTTACTTTATAAAAAAGTAAACATATTTATATTATATAACATGACACCTTAATATATATATACCAGCATAGAAGAAATAAAATCATTTACAAACATGATATAGTTTCATATCTATGGCATGAAACAACACATTAGGTACAGATAGGGCAGTAAGTACTGGATATAATGATAAATAAATACTGATAATAGTAAAAAGTGAGGAAGAAAATGCTTACATATAGATTAGATTAAAAACAAGTAAAAACATCATATAAACATTTATATGTACGGTATTTGTGTGTGCCTTTTTAAAATATGTCTTTCATAAGACTAATATAAAAACCTCCCAATATTTATAATCATAATCCCATTTCATTCTATTAATTCAGACTCCTTTACCCATAACACGTCTGCTGATAACCACAGATGGTAAAACGGTTATTGAGCTCACATGTGTAACGCAGTAAAGCTAAAGTGCTTCTTTAGGAGGAACCCATAATTCACTCTTGATACTACTCCACTTTCCAGATAGCAATCTTTCCATCCAGAGCAGCAGCACCACTGAGAACGTAACGGTCCTCTGCTGAACACAGGGTCTGTACAGCATCCGAATGTGCCTGCAGCTCCTTCTCCACCAGGTGGCGCTCCATGTCCAACACATAGATCTTTCCCCGAGATTTTCCACCATTCTGACTGTGGCCACCCACCCAAATCTGAGAACAAGAGAAAAAGCATAAAATAAGACTTTTTTAAACTACACACCTTTATGACAATATAAATGTATAAATGAATAATACGATAAAAAAAATAACAAACACTACAACTACAATTTCCTTCTATCACATGTACATTGAACCAAACATTTACCAGTAACTTATTGAATAGATGTTATGTGTAAACACACAACAAAAACAAAAGGTAAAGAAGACTGGCACAGACAGCTTACCCAAAGCAAAACCTAGTACGATTGCCAGGTCATTAAACTTTACGTAAATTATTTGCACAGGTATAACGGATATTAAATGATGATTAATAAGCAATAATAATTGGAACTCTACAGCAGTTTTGATACGAAGCCCTTTTTCTTCAATAGACACAACCACATTTTTACCAATATGTCAGTTTGTACATTTCACTGAGGTTCTTTTTAGCTGTAATGCTTGAAGAAATAGGAGTCTGAAGTCTGTAAAGATGACGTAAGTAAAGTAACTTTGGTAAACACTAATTACTTTAATTACCTTATTTTATTTATTTTATTAGGATTTTAACGTCATGTTCTACACTTTGGTTACATTCATGACAGAAAGGGTAGTCACTCGTTACACAAGATTTATCAGTTCACAATGTCAAACACAGTAATGGACAGTTTAGTATCTCCAATTCACCTCACTTGCATGTCTTTGGACTGTGGGAGGAAACCGGAGCTCCCGGAGAAAACCCACACAGACACAGGGAGAACATGCAAACTCCACACAGAAAAAACCCGGACCGCGCCACCTGGGGATTGAACCCAGGACCTTCTTGGTGTGAGGTGACAGTGCTACCCACAGTTTTGGTACAAAGCTCTTTTTCTTCAATGGCCACAACATTTTTACCAATATGCCAATTTGTACACTTCACTGTGGTTATTTTTTTTAGCTGTAATGCTTAAAGAAATGGGAGCCTGCAGTCCTTAAACTAACATAGCAGTATCAGATGGGATTAGTAAAGTAACATTGGTAAACACCAATTACTTTAATAGCCTTAAAATAGCTTTAAATAATTCTTAAATAAAGGACTGGGCCTAATTACTGCTTTTTTCTTTTGCTATGGAATCAAACTTGAACTAAAAAATTAAAATTGACTGGTAATGGCTGGTGACAATGCCTGCATGTGGGATTAAAATATACATAAGTTTTAGGTGTAGAAGGTGCTTTTCTTTAGCACAAATAGACATGAAACTTTGTCATGTGAGGACCCTACACATCGCATCAGGACAGGGTACTTCCCTAATAAACAGAGGGTTCTTTTCTAATGCAAATTTTATGTTTAGGTGTTTCTCACCTGGTTCTTGACTTTAATCATGCTGTTGACACCAGCGCAGTCAGGCAGCTGGATTCTCTGGAATGGCCTCTTCAGGTCACTAAGGTGCCACACACACAACTCACCGGTGTCTGCACAGCTGGTCCATATCTGCATTCTCTGTGAAAACAAAGCAGCTTAGCACAACCATCACAGCCCTAGAACACAATTAGGATAACTGCTGTTCACAGCTTGTGAAATGTCACATCACAAGACTAAAACCCTACTCAGAATATCAGTTGGTGCTAACACACAAGTGTTTCATTAGAGATCTTTTATTATTTTTACCGGCCTGTCATTATGACTCATGTTTCCTTACCCAGAAGACATGAAGTGTGGTAGACAGAAGGCTGTTCAGAGAGGATCAGGGCAGCGGGGTGTAGGTTTGTAAAAAGCAGGACGGGAAAAAGTCCACAGAAATTTACCTCATTAAACACCAAAAAGCTGCTGTAAGAGCTTGATAATCCCTGCGGGTGATTGGGAAGAGACATCCTGCGGTGCACTGTGCCAGTCCGGAGCACCTCCATCACACAATCCTGCGCACCTATAAACAACGGTCATAAAATGTGAGTCTTTTTTTGGACTTCACCCCATTTTCTCACATATGCTTTGTTTCCATAAACAGTAATGAAGAGCATAGTTATAGGTAAAACAACACATATTTACATTTATTTAGACTAAAGCTATCTATAACATACTCAATATAATGTCACCCTTAATTTGCACCACCATCAGCAACACTGACTGCAATCAATCACTTGCAATTAATTTAACACTAGTTTGTTTACATATAGTGGATAACCTCAGCAATTTTGTGAAGTAATGAACATTAACTATAAGTAAGACTAGAGACTTCTGATATTTTTAAGGGTTTTTTATGGAAGTGTGGCAGACTTTGATGACTTCGTGGATGAATGGTCACTGAGGTCTTAAAGGATTCAGCTGGTTGGCCAGTCTTGGTTAGATTCACCACTGTTCGTATGTGGGGATAAATATGTGGGGAGTGAGCTTATTATTCTCAATCAACAATTACATTTGGTAATTGAGCTACCATAAAGTAAAGTTTTATTAATGTATTTTTACAAAGATGATGTGTATATTAGATTACTTTGATAAGTGACGTCTACCACGTTGCCACTGTTTGGCCCTTAAGCAAGTCCTTTAGGCAAGACCCTAACCCTTACCTAACTGCAAGATGCTTTCGATAAAATCATCTGCTAAATGCCATAAATGGTGGTAACTGCTATTACAAATAAAATAGCTAAAGCAAATAATTAAAACAATATCATGCAATAAACATACTTACAGCACCATAGTTTACCGCCGTGGATCTGAAGACACTGCAGTCTGTTACAGTTTAGATGAATGTCACGTTTCTTCTGCAGTGTGGCTACGTCCCAGACAATCACTGTACCATCTATACTGCATGAGTACGCCAACAAATGGCTGGAAGAGTGACATTGTATTTATGAAACAGAAGTACACAGAGCATTACACAATGCTCAAAATATCATTTTTGGGTGCTCGGGTGGTGCAGCCCTCCACCGCTGAGGTGCGTGTTTTAATCTTAAGTGGTGCTATCGACCAGCCGGGTGTCTACATAGACATGATTGGCTATGTCTGGGAAAGGAAAGAAAAGGAGGGGTGGGGCAGGAGGTTGGGCGAAGCCCTAAAGGTGGATTGGCACCCTGTCCAGGCAAGTAACCAACAAAGCCATGGAACACTGTAGGTAAACACCACTTGATTTTATTTCAAGGAGGTGGTTTTAATGTTATGGCTGATCAGTGTATAAGCTGTCATAAAGCAAACCACAAACGTTTAGCAGCACAATATTATGCAGATTAGCAGACCATTAGTATGTGGTTTTGAATGTAGCTAATCTTTTCCCTCTTTTGTTATGTAGGTTAAAACAATGTCCAACTGACACCACTTCCCATAGGGCTTATATTGTGTCAGCAATAAACTTCGTAGGCATTTTGGATATTTAGCCAACAGGAACTAAACTAAGCCAAAGAAATCTAAGGATTAGCCATTGTTAACACTATTCATAAACTTAAAATCATGATAGATGTCTAAAAAGAGCCGAGTTAATTTAGAGCCATGCCACCTCAGTGTTCTTTCTCAGCTCTTAACACACATGTACTTGCTAATCAGGGTTCTAACAACCTTGAATACGCACTGATATATGAATACACTGTTTACTTTAGGTTAGGTGTGTTACTATTTGATATAAACATAAGCTCTCAAAGAGTTACAGCACAATACATCTGCCACCTGGCAATAAAACTTTAATGAAAAACAGCCAGCACTAGACGTTTTACAAGGAAGTAAAGTAATATAGGTCATGTGGCTGCAACGTGATCATGAACATGCCGTATTAGATGCATTATGGGTGTGCTTTACCTGAACTTGTCAGGTCTTTCCTCCAGGGCGAGGCCGGTTACCTCAGCACGGTGCTCTGTTAGCTGTTTATTACAGGACATACTGTTTGGATTAATTATGTAAATGACTGAGTCCTGAGATCCGATCCAGAGCTGCTGCTGATCCACTCTAAGCATGCAATTCTGTTGGCGCCAAAACAAGGTCAGGTTGGGTCATTAAAAAGTTAACATGAAGGAGGGTACCAGAATCCAGCAGAAGGCAGCAAATAATCTCGAGTTATAAAGAAAACTGTAATCATTGAAATATGCAAAATGTAACCAATAACAGTGTACAATAAGAGGGTTCTTCAAAAAGTTTCAACACTCTTTTTTTAAACTCTATTTACTTAGAATTTCAATAACAAATGACATCACTTTTCTACAGTCACCTTCCGATGCCATCAGCAAAAATGATTTTGGTTGAGCGTGTAGCCCCTGATGCACCGCTGCTTTCACATCATCACATGAAAATCTTCTTCCCCATAAAGCTTCTATTCTCAAAAAGGTGGAAATCAGTTGGCACTAAATCCAGACTATAAGCTCTCGCTCAGTCTCTCAGACATGACCAATTACTACTCCTCCCCACTGAATGAAAATAGGTCCCTTACCAGGCGGGAGCTCCCCACTTGAATGCGGTTCTGCTGCATTGACCAGCTGGCGGCGTCAAACACCACCACCTTTCCATCACTCAAAGCACACCAAAGTTTTGGATATCCACCACCGTCTAACCCTACTGCACCTAGTTCTCCTGAAAAGAACGACAACCACAATTAGATCATCAAAATAGGGGCTGGACTAAACAGTATTTTTATTATGCTAGAGCTACAGTAGAAGATGAAGTGGAAACTGAAAGCACACATTGGTTACTTGCCAAGAGAATAAATGCATGTCCTTTGGCTTGTAGTTATTTATTATGATTTTAAAGTCATGTTTTACACACATGTGGTTACATTCATGACAGGACAGGTAGTTACTGGTTACACAAGATTCATCAGGTCAAGTTTAATGTCAAACACAGTCATGGACAATTTTGTGTCTCTAATTCACCTCACTTGCATGTTTTTGGACTGTGGGAGGAAACTGGAGCTCCCGGAGGAAATCCACGCAGACAAGGGGAGAACATGCAAACTTCACACAGGAAGAACCTGGACCGTTTCACCTTGGAATCGAACCCAGGACCTTCTTGCTGTGAGGCGACAGTGCTACCCACCGAGCCATGCCCCTTTTGACTGGATACCTTGAATACACCTTTATGTTTCCACTTGTTCAATAAAATCCATCAAGAAAGTCACAAAGTTGTTTAAGATTTATTATAAACACTGTGACCTTTGCACCTTTGCTTAAAAATTAGGCAAATGCTGATCAAGTTTCAAAATTCCTTCACAACCAGTAGCATTCGCTTGTTTGTAACGTGCAGATTAATTTTTTTTGTTTTATTGTCATGTATCATTATTATGAAAATAAATTTGTACAAATTGTCATTGTACATGCTTAAGATATGGTGGGCAATATAATACAATTTGTTGCAAATTTAATTCTGAATGCAACAGTGAATTTTTAAACTAGCTCATGGCTATGTGTCCACATACTTTTGGCCATATAGTGTATGTTAGTACTTGACCATCAGTCTGTTGGACATCCTATTCTTACCATGGACACTGGACTCTTGTGGAAAGTTGGCTATTATATTATACTATTGCTATAACAGTATTAGTAGCATTAGACTAGATGGAACGGCTTGCAACGGACGTTTCAATCCCAAAGGTGTTCTGTAAGGTTCAGGTGTTATGGTCATGGAGGCCACAGAAGTTCATCAACAGAAAACCATGTGTGTATGGATTTAAATTTGTGCACAGGGGCACGAACATGCTGGAGTAACAAATCCATCTAAAGCTGTTACTACAAAGTTGGAAACACATATAATTGATGTTATAGACCTGTTAGCAATGATTACTGCTATAATCATCTAAACTCTAATTAGAAGTAATTAGAAGGTATGTCCACATACTTTTAACCTTGTAACACTAACCTGTATTCACTTAATAATTGATTCCTGATAAATGTCCCAGTAAATAAAATATAATTTTTTTTAATTTTCTATTTTCCCAACCTTTCCCCCGACTTTGCTCCCCTAATCTAGTTGTGTCCAATTACCCTGATTGCATCCCCCACTGATTCAACCCTCCACTGCTGACTGAGGACGCTTCTCAGCTGACACACGCCCCCTCCAACACGTGCTCAGTACAGACTGCATTTTTCACCTGCATGATTCGAGTTCATATATACCGATCAGCACTGTGCACGGAGAGCCACACCCTGATCAGCATTATTCCTCAGCCCTGTGCAGGAGTAGTAATTGCACCAGTTATGAGGACCCATGATCCGGCTTGCCCCTAACCCTATGAACAACAGCTAATCGTTGTTCATGTAGCCGCCCAGCCCAGCCAGGTGGCAGAGCTGAGATTTGATACGATGTATTTGAAAACCCAGCTCTGGTGTGCTAGCGCGTATTTCTACCGCTGTGCCACCTGAGCGGCTAATAAAATATACATTTTATATGCAAGAAACACTTGGCAGTGCATCACACACTACCCTGTGTAATCACTCACATCCCAGTGCAGGAAGGGTAGGAAGTACACTTATTGGCCAGTCTTGCCAGTAAATGGAGTGAGTAAGTAAATGAAAGGGTGAGTGTGAGGTACTGTCTAGCATGTATTTGTGCTTTGCATCCATTGTTTCCAGATTACAATAGACTTACCACAACCCCGATCTGAATAAAGCATTAATAAAAAAACTAAACTATGGAATGAAACAGCAAGTACAAGAGGGATGTGAGTACACAAATTCTCCAGAGCAATAAACATATCAAGTGTTAAAGTTATAGAAGTCACATGGGAGTTGAACTTGGCTCTCTGTATGTGATACAGCTGTGTGTGGGAACACAACACTGGCAGGTGATAAGAAGCGGACGCAGATTGAACGGGGTGTGTGGTGATCCGGCTCTCTTTGATAAGTGCGGGGGTTGTTAAAGCAACAGGGAATTCAAAATCGGGAATTGCAAATGATTAGACTAGGAGATAAAGGGGGAAATAATTTAATAAAATGGTGTGAAAGTGACCTAAATACTGAATAACAAATGGATTTCTGTCAACTAGCTTTATTTAGTGATCACCAATCTGTAGCACTTTAAGGCGCTTCCACATCTTGCTTTTATTACCTTCACTCGGTTGGGTAAAATTCCATTCGCTTTAATCAGGTGTCTAAATTTTTGACTAGCAGTGTAGACGTACAAGTCATGGAATATAAAAAAAACTTCCACTGGCCAAGTGAGATTCCTAACCTATCAAATCATAAACTGGAATGTGACCAAACCGGCTGTTCAACCAGTAACAAATAGTATTTTGTAAGACACTTTTAATCAGCAAATCTCGGCTGCTGTTCTTTGTGATGTGATGTTGGGTAATATCCCTTGGAACAAAATCAACGTCATTTACAGAATTTCCAGAGAAGTAATATTTTGTGTGACAGCTGTATGTTTTGTGAGTCTCAGAAGGACCTGCTGCATACAGGCACTGCCAATCCTGCCTGTTTTGGGTGCCCGACTGGTTGATAGCACGGACGTAGATCTCGGTGGTGGTGGGCTAGTGCATTCGATAGGGCTGCTGTGATTGGTCGACGTCAACATCAATATTTGAAGTCGATGAATCGTTTTTAAAACTATGTTTATAAATGATCCTTTTTAATTTCTACAACGTTTCCATTCATATAACTGTTCATACAATTTCCCTCAGCACTACTTGCTGCATGCATGACCTAAGTTGTATTTGGTCCAGTCACTGGTTGGCGGCATTAAGCACAGTCTTACAAAATGCTGTCTGCAGCAGTCAGAGACCGATTGTAGAGAGCTTTCAAAGAAAAGCTACAAGTTTTCCAAGACCCAAATCATCAAAAGTTTGGGAATACTTAAAACTGGCACAAAACAGAAAGGTGGTTTGTACACTGTGCAAAGCTTTGATGGTATACCACAGCAGAACTAGCGCCATGTTGCAAGTCTATATTGTTTTATTACGCTTCTTAATCATGGAGATCTTGGAATACCTTAATCCTTAGCGAGTTCGGTTAGACCGACGTGCACTTTGCTGCATTGGACACTTACCAATTTGTTTACATCGCTTAGAATTTGAAGTGAATGTGTAGGTTAGAATCTGGGCTCATTGTGTCTTTACTGTACGTTGGACTTAATGAGACATGCCTACCTCTAACTATTTTATTTCTGCTAAAAGTTTAAAAGTGTTGCACTTTGTTTAATATGGAACACTTGATAATTTTATAATATGGACATAAACCCTGTTTACATTTAGTTTTGTGCCATATGATTATGCCATACAGTTTGTTGGTAAAAGAAGCTTAAATGAGATTCTGAACTTAATTTTTTGGAGGAAAATTAATTGTTTAGAAGCATAATAGTCGTTAGTGGCAGCCCTAGCACTAGACCCCTTTCCACCTGTGAACAAGGCTGTGGGCTTTTTAATGACAGTGGCCAAAACATTTCCAGGAAACCGGATAACATAATTTTACAGCTGGTACTGTGAGTGCTACTGAAGTAAAAAGAGATGAATACGCAAAACAATTGGCTTTTTACAAGCAACAGTATTGTTTTTTTTGGAAGCTGGATAGAAACGTTTTGAAGGGAAATAGCTCCAGGCTGTTTCACAGGAAGCTCTCTGAAGTAACTGGATCATTTCTGTCAAAGCTGAAAGTACTGGGACACACAAAGACATGAAAAAAGACCTGGTTTGTCACTACACACATCCTGGAATATGTGCCTGAACAGCATAGCTTGTGAAGTAGCCAGTATTTCATGTTCAGTGTTATGTCAACTGAGATGAACTACGAAGCACAATAGAGGTCTACTGTCAACCTTAATATAGGGTGTCCCAAAATTCACGCAAGATTTGAATTTGGACCATTCTTCATTAGAAAATGCGGCTGGTCATGCAATAACAGTTAATGGTGCTCGCTATCGCGACATGATAATCCAGCTTTTTGTGCCTAAATTGCAAGATATGGATGTGGACGACATGTGGTTTCAACAAGACGGTGCCACATGCCATACAGAATCGGTGCCTCATGCCCGAGAAACAATTCAATTACTGCATGAGTCATTTCCTTGTCGTGTAATTTCCCGTTTTGGTGATCAGAATTGGCCGCCCAGATCATGCGATTTAACGCCGTTGCACTTTTTTCTTTGTTTTTTTTTTTAAAGTCTAAGGTTTATGCCATCAAGCCCACGACCACCCACGCCTTGAAGGAGGAAATTGAGCACTGTATCAACGAAATTCAGCCACATTTATGCAAAACGGTCATGGAAAATTTCGACAAAATAGTGCGTATGTGCCAGCAAAGCCATGGAGGCCATTTACCCGATATGCTATTCCATACATAACCCTATACTGTATACTTTATGAATCAATTAAAAATTTACAATTTTTAATTAAAAACCTGTGTTCTCTATCAAAATTACTTCTTGCGTGAATTTTGGGACACCCTTTATAAGCTTTAGTACAAGAACGTTCACTTCAAGATCACCACATAATGAGGTCATTTAGCTTTTTGCTTTATGTAAACATACTGTATTGCCAAAAGTATTTGGACACCATAAGCTTGTTGGACATCCCATTCCAAAAACAAATAGTATTAAAATGAAGTGACCAGCATGTGATATCTTCAGCTATAACATCATCCACTCTCCTGATAAAACATTGAAGTATGCCTGTGATCATTGTGTCCAGTTAAAAGAGCATTTGTGTGGCTGGGCACTGATGTTGGTCAAGAAAGCCAGTTCATTCCAAAGCTGTTCATTTGGGCTGAGGTCAGGGCTCTGTGCAGGTCACTGGAGTTTCTTTAAACCAAACTTGTTTATGTTCTTATGTCCTTATAGACTGTGCTTGGTGTACAGAAGCACAGTCATGTTGGAACAGAAAAGAACCTTCCCAAAACCGTTGCTACAAAGTTGGAAGCATATAATCTCTTTTATATAACTGATTTATTACACCTGTTAGCAATTGTTATGGCCGAAACACATGTACCTAAAAACTTGAATGGGTGTCCTAATACTTTTTTTCATACTGTGTATCTGCCAATGCAGTAGGATGGTTTCACTCCAAACTGTCACCAACTTCCTGGAAATAGGTTACATATAAGAATCTCATAGTAAAAATGTGCTAGTGCTAAGATTTTTTTCAGTGTTTGTTTCCAGCTGACTTCGAATTAAACAAAGAAATGCCACGTCTAACCTGGAGTGTAGAACAGAATGTCCACAGCTTGAGGAGAGGTCAGGTCCAGACAGGGGTTGATTTTATGCTTTAGGGTCTCAGATGTTGTTTTGGGGACCATCATTGGTACTGTAGGAAAACAAATTTATATACACTTTATTATGTTCACTTAAACCAGGAATCATCTGTTTGTGCAAAGTAAAACAACTGTGACCCAAATTGATCAAAAATGCACAAAATAAATGGATACAGGATCTATATTCAAATCAGTTTTGCAGATGACTGCTCTAGCACAATAATAACTGAATGCAAATGTTTGTGCACCACTGACAAAATCGCAATTTCATTAATTAAAAAAAAATTAATAGTAAACAGCTTTGAAGTGAAAAACCCTACAGTATGTTATGCATGTTCAAATAGTTACTTATATTTGATGAATTAAAAATATAAGCAAAAATATGCAAAAATGTGTACACATTTTTAGAATCTCTAACTTTTTCCCCCCATTTTCTTCCCATTTACCTCCCGATTTAGCACACTCAATTTGTCTTCCGCTGCTACCAGAGATACCAGATTGCATCCGAGGAGAGAACGTCACTGTACACACCTCTTCCGACACATGCACAGCCCTTCTCTTCTCGTCCCTGCATTCTGCACAGGCATCTCTTCCGCCAATCAGGGTCCTTACACAGCGTATAAAGATCCTACCCCACAAATAGTCCGGCCCCCACCCTGCAGATATGCGGCCATAGTCATTTAAAAAAAAAATCGCTAGCTAATGACAGAATGTAAATAATTTAGTAATTCTTCAACCTTTGTCTTTTAAGCAGCACCCTAAAATAAGAGAAAATCACCTAGCTGGCTATGCAATGCCTTTGCAAGCTGTGATACCTGCCAAATGGGGTGTGCTAACTTTACATACCTTGCTATTTAATTACAAAATAAAAGCAAGCACAATTTATATGTTTGATTTCATGTAGGGCAGTTGTAGCCTAGTGATTAAGGTACTGGACTAGTAAGCAGAAGGCTTACTGCCAGGTTGCCAATGTTGGGCCCTTGAGCAAGGCCCTTAACCCTCATTTGCTTAGACTGTATAATGTAAGTCGCTTTGGATAAAAGCATCTGCTAAATGCTGAAAATATAAAATATAAATATATAAATATAAATGATTATTAAAATACAGCTGAAAAATAACAACAGGCCAACAATCAGACAGAAAGGTCTGTCATGAAAGTCATGAAAACTTTCACTAAAAAGAATAGGAACTGCTCCTAGAACAGCAATCTATTGATAAAAGAGTGAATGCATTTACAATCCTAAGCAATTAAAAAGCTTTACTACAGAAATGACTTGATAGATAATGGATCTACTAACCTTCTCTCTTCATCATGTCAAAGTAGGCCAGTTTAGAAGCGGCATAAATCGCTTTTTGAGACTGGAGACATCCAACCACAGCATCCATTAACAGAGCATTGGATAAAGCCTGCTGCATGTACTGGGGGTCCTATAAAGAAATGCATACGTTTACTAGTTAATTGGTAAGGAATTGGTATGCAAAGACGTTAGACTTTTAGTGTTTGTAAACAAAACGCTAGTGTATTAAAAGTGAATTAAGAGGTGTAAATATGATTCTCCCCCATTAAGCCTTATTTTGGTTTATGTAGACATACAGTATACATAACAAACTGGCTAACTTTTAGTATCTTGATTTTAAAAGTCATTACAATCTAAAATCAATATGATTGGTACAGTGTTGGTTCAGAGTTCAGAATATCAGCACAGGTGCACTGGCAAAATATCCTGCTGCACCACCTTTGGAAAAAACTTCAGATGGATATGAGAACTGTCAGAAACATTGAGATTATCCTTGCTTTAACAACTGGGGTATGTTTATACTATCAAGCCCTGCTTGGTGGGCAAAGGTGGCAATTCTTCACAGTGGTGATTTTAAAATAAGGGATATATCAGTCCTTTAATATACAGTGCTTGAACTTTTTGGGGCTGGTCTGAAAGCACTACAGTTTCTTCTTATTTATGGAATTCCTATATCTCAACAATATTTTCCACAGAGCTCTTTGATCTTTTGTCTTCAGTCTGCACCCTTTAAACCGTCACTGTTATATTAGGAGAAGATTTTAATAATCATGTTGACACATGACTTGCTGTTTTGCATGGAATTTCTTTAGTTCTCTTTGAATGTGCTGATATTACATGTGTTAATGTCCCTGATATTACATGTGCTAATATCATATTCTTGATTGAGTGTGTATAACTGGGTTGCCTCTATTTCCAGTTTTAACTGACATGTCTGTGACCATAACCTTTATCTTTAATTAAATCTTAATCCCATTATTCTATCATACATGATTCTTAGTAACTTTTTACAACTGCTGTTTTTACAACAGCAAACGTTCTACATAATCGTTTGTATACATAAACTTCTGCAATATGATATACCTTAAGGCCTTGAGCAAAAAAGGCTAGAGACAGGCAGCTGGAAAAACAGTACAAACACATTGGTCTCACTGGGTATGTGGAGGCCTATAAGCAGGGCCCTACTACATTCATGGGGAAATTTCACGGACCTTTCAAGCAGTGGCATGGAAACGGTTAGATCTAGATCACTACATTCCACCGTAAGAACATCATTCCAACAGTTAAACATGGTGGTGGCAGTGTGTGTCTGGAGCTGCTTTGCTTCCACAGGACCTTGCTGTAATTGATGGAACTATGAATTTGCAGGTCAAATGCAGCAAAGTTTGAATTATGCAGCATGATAATCATCCAGACAATAGCCCATCACCACTGAGATCCGGGTTCAAATCCTGGCGGTGCTATCAGCTGGCCGAGCACCTGCACAGATATGATTGGCTATGTCTGGGTGTGTGGAACTGGACCCACCGTGACCCCGATCATGATAAATTAAATTAAATTATGATGATATTGCCTTATTAGTAAAACAAAATGTTTTTAGACAATCCAAATGATGTATATTGCCAAATTTTGTAATAAATAAAATATTAACTCTGAGATTTATTGTTTACATGTACTAGTCAAAAATATACTTAAAACGTGCATAACCACATAAACAAAATGTATCTTCCTTAATTCATCTTCATTTACACTTTGATTCGGATCAGGGCACAGTTTATTTTGAAAATTCACCCAGGACTGAGCTTTAATGTTGAGACATTGAAATGAAACTAACCTTGTGTTCATCTGCCATTTTTCTCCCTGCCCACATCTCTTTAATCATCAGGTGCCAAAGATCACACTCAGATTTCAGGTTAGCTTCAAAACTCTCCTTCCTCAGGCTAGTCTTAATCTTTAAAGAAGGAATCCTCAGAAGAAGTAAAGGAGCAGATGATATCTTCACTTCCTGAATGAAATGAACAGACAGAAGTTAAAAATTCCTCAGATTATTATCAGTTTACTAAAAAGACAGCACCTTTCTCAAAATACTGCTGTATATTACCCTCTGCCCCCAAAATATCTGATACACGTTCTCCAACATTTACTAATATAATTTGTTAAATAAAACACTTCCAAGAAAAGTAGGGTCAAAACCATTATACATGACATCTGTAAAAAATATGTAATTCTTGTGGAAACACAGCGAAACATGAGCTCACCTCAATATCTCTGAACTTGGTGACCTCAACATAACCAGGTCGTCCCTCAGTGAGCAGGAAGAGCCGACGCTGGGTCATGGCGATCTTGCCCACCCCATGGCTGGTCTTTACAGATGAGGATAGCTTGTACACACACTCGTTAGCCTCTAGGTGCTCCAGCACGGCAGCAGGCAAATCCACATCCTGAGCTTCAGCCTCAGTCTCCTTCCATATGGTGTAGAAGAAACGGAAGACCTCAGGGTCCACCTGCTTCTGTTGACCTATTAAAAAAAAAACCCAGGCAGTGCTGTTCAGGGGTAAAGCTCCCGAATACACAGTTTTCCTGCTAGGTTGGTTTAATGCATTGGAAGCAGCAGCGTATTTGGCATTTCCAAAAGCAGACCATTTGTAACTACAGCTTTTGACTTGTCATTAGAAGCACAGTTTCTTGTTTTGTTCCTGACAAGCTGGCATCACCTGTATCATCAGGTTTGTTCATTTTTATCCAGCCAGACTTCAGGAACAATTTTTAGGAGGTCCTAATGTTTTTAAAGCAGTTGCACACACTTAAAACACTCGTCATCTGGTTAACACTCTAATGTTAACGTTTAGGTTAAGGTTACACTATCAACAATCTACAGTTACACCATTGTTTACATTGTTAGGACAATCCAGGCCAAATGTAATATTTTGTTGATTTCCTAACAAAGTATTGTATTTATTTATTTGGATTTTAATGTCATGTTAAATATGTATGTGTCATTTTATGGTAAGATAGATATTATGTTTCTGTCTGGTTTTATATTTTCATTTTTATGGCAACAAGTTCTTGGTTGTCTTGTGTTTGATTTTGTGTTTGGTTGATATTTTTTTTTTGTCACAGGTGATTTTTTGTACCACTCCTGCCACCGAAGAAAAGTAATGTAAGACTACAGTGGGCACAGGCTTACCAAACTAGAAGTTCATGGTGTGGAAAGCCATTACCTGGTTTGATGAATCTTAATTTTGAAATGCAGATGGCATATGGCAATATGGTTCCTTTATATTAATGGATGGGTAGATAGTAGTAGGTGGAATATAGTCAGTGTTTTAACATCTTCAAAGTGGTTTTACAAGTAGAAAAGGGTAGGTACAATATATGTGTATATAATATTAACACTGTACCTCCAATTTGGAAATGTGATCACTTGTTTACCCACTGCAATTCCTAAACCATGCAGCAATCAACAATTTCAGCATACCAAAACAAAGCCGAATTAATTGTGTCTAAGGAAAAAGCCACACAATGCAAACACAAGTCATTCCATAATAGTTTTTTTCCTCAGAGCGAAAGCAGCCTTTTAAGCTAAAACAGGAAATGATTAACTAGCAGCATGCCAGCAGGACCTCTCCTAAACAGCAGACGATGAAGAGGTACAAGCTCTGAGTTAAAGAACAAACAGGGTTTAGGATTAAAGCAAACAGTTAAATTTGAAGGCTTGAAGCACATCCGGCAATAAATGAGTAATAGGTTACACACATACACAAACATCACAGACCCTTCAGCAGCACAATCTAAGCTTACCATCCGCTGAGGAATCAAGGTAAAATACAGACTGCACTGAGACTGTCGCTGTAGACTCCACACCTGGCAAACCACATCCGCTCCCATCAGTCTACACCATGACATGGCATTTATGGATATCATACACAGTGCACATAGATCGAATAGATTCATTTATACTGTTTAATGAAAACATATTTTACCCATTTTATGTATTTTTACATATTTGTTCATGTAAATGATTCTAAGCGTTAAACAAGATTGAATATGAGAAAAAGACAATACATATTTTCAAAACAATCCTTTCATTTATTTAAAAAATACTGCTATTTTAAGTTACTTATATAATCAGTTTACCAAACTAAATTCAATTGGGTTCAATTAGACTAGACACACCCCTGGGATGGATGAATAGACAGATAGATAAGGAACCTATTGAGCATGTAAATGATTCTGAGCTTTAAACAATGGGATGAAAAAGGTGCAATTTCAAAGCATTTTTTTTTGTCTGTATAACATCAAATTTAGAAATTACTTCCTTCTGTTTATGTTCCATAATGTCCCAACTGTCTTTGGACTGTGGGAGGAAACTGGAGCACCCGCAGGAAACTCCACACAGAAAGGACCCAGATGGTCCACTTGGGAATCATACCCAGGACCTATCCGGCTGGGCTGGGTGGCCACATAAACAACGATTGGCTGTTGTTCAAGGGTGGGATGAGCCGGACCAGGGTTCCTCATAACAATTACGCAATTACGACCTCTGCTGGCTGATTGATGGCGTTTGTGCAGAGTTGGGGAATAATGCTGATCAGGGTGTGGCTCTTCGTGCATAAGGCTGATCCACATATAAACTTGCCTCGTGCAGGTGAAAAGAGGCAGTCTGTACTGCTCACATGTCGGAGGGGGTGTGTGCCAGTTTCAAAGCTCCCCAGTCAGAGGGTTGTATTGGTAGAGGTGAAGCGTAATTGAATGTGACTAGATTAGGGGAAAAACATGAAGAAAAAATGAGAAAAAACCTCACAGGACCTTCTTGCTGCGAGATGACAGTGCTACCCATCAAGCCGTGACACCTAGTTTAGTTTTATGAACTACCTTACCCCTAACCCTAACCCTAGTGCACTGATTTTAGAATATAATGACAAAACACTCTTAGGAAACATAATTAGTCGGAGCTACAGTGTTGCAACAAACCTAATTACATTTGAGTAGCTAAACATACTGTAGCTAAAATCTATTAAACATGTATCTGTCATATTTCATGCTACTTACTGTACTGTAGTATATACAGTGTATCACAAAAGTGAGTACACCCCTCACATTTCTGCAGATATTTAAGTATATCTTTTCATGGGACAACACTGACAAAATGACACTTTGACACAATGAAAAGTAGTCTGTGTGCAGCTTATATAACAGTGTAAATTTATTCTTCCCTCAAAATAACTCAATATACAGCCATTAATGTCTAAACCACCGGCAACAAAAGTGAGTACACCCCTAAGAGACTACACCCCTAAATGTCCAAATTGAGCACTGCTTGTCATTTTCCCTCAAAAATGTGATGTGACTCGTTAGTGTTACTAGGTCTCAGGTGTGCATAGGGAGCAGGTGTGTTCAATTTAGTAGTACAGCTCTCACACTCTCTCATACTGGTCACTGAAAGTTCCAACATGGCACCTCATGGCAAAGAACTCTCTGAGGATCTTAAAAGACGAATTGTTGCACTACATGAAGATGGCCAAGGCTACAAGAAGATTGCCAACACCCTGAAACTGAGCTGCAGCACAGTGGCCAAGATCATCCAGCGTTTTAAAAGAGCAGGGTCCACTCAGAACAGACCTCGCGTTGGTCGTCCAAAGAAGCTGAGTGCACGTGCTCAGCGTCACATCCAACTGCTGTCTTTGAAAGATAGGCGCAGGAGTGCTGTCAGCATTGCTGCAGAGATTGAAAAGGTGGGGGGTCAGCCTGTCAGTGCTCAGACCATACGCCGCACACTACATCAAATTGGTCTGCATGGCTGTCACCCCAGAAGGAAGCCTCTTCTGAAGTCTCTACACAAGAAAGCCCACAAACAGTTTGCTGAAGACATGTCAACAAAGGACATGGATTACTGGAACCAGACCAAGATTAATTTGTTTGGTTCAGATGGTCTCAAGCATGTGTGGCGGCAATCAGGTGAGGAGTACAAAGATAAGTGTGTCATGCCTACAGTCAAGCATGGTGGTGGGAATGCCATGGTCTGGGGCTGCATGAGTGCAGCAGGTGTTGGGGAGTTACATTTCATTGAGGGACACATGAACTCCAATATGTACTGTGAAATACTGAAGCAGAGCATGATCCCCTCCCTCCGGAAACTGGGTCGCAGGGCAGTGTTCCAGCATGATAATGACCCCAAACACACCTCTAAGACGACCACTGCTTTATTGAAGAGGCTGAGGGTAAAGGTGATGGACTGGCCAAGCATGTCTCCAGACCTAAACCCAATAGAACATCTTTGGGGCATCCTCAAGCGCAAGGTGGAGGAGCGCAAAGTCTCGAATATCCGCCAGCTCCGTGATGTCGTCATGGAGGAGTGGAAAAGCATTCCAGTGGCAACCTGTGAAGCTCTGGTAAACTCCATGCCCAGGAGAGTTAAGGCAGTTCTGGGAAATAATGGTGGCCACACAAAATATTGACACTTCAGGAACTTTCACTAAGGGGTGTACTCACTTTTGTTGCCGGTGGTTTAGACATTAATGGCTGTATATTGAGTTATTTTGAGGGAAGAATAAATTTACACTGTTATATAAGCTGCACACAGACTACTTTTCATTGTGTCAAAGTGTCATTTTGTCAGTGTTATCCCATGAAAAGATATACTTAAATATCTGCAGAAATGTGGGGGGTGTACTCACTTTTGTGATACACTGTAGTACTGTGGCATCTTTTCTAATTTTTGAATTGATGTGTTACAGCCACATTAATAAATTATGTATAAATTATACTTCTGGTGCCAAGAGGTGTTCTCAAAGCCAAAAGTACAGCTAGTAGGTTTAACATTTGATTACAGAATGTTTAGCTCTTAAAACTGTGATACCACAAAATGATAAAAGTTTAAGCACAGTGAAAAATTGAATGTTCTGGAAAATTGAATGTGATTTGGCTGATTTACTTACCCACTGTAAGAGCTTGGAACAGGCGCTGGATGGTGCCCAGATCCTTAACAATGCCAGACTCCTGCACACGTCGAACAAAGTCATCCAGAAGCATGTGTGTGCGTGGGAGCTCAAACTTCTTGACAGAGCCGCCATCGCGATTGCCGTCCTGGCTTTTCTTCACCTGGCTGATAAGGCGTTTCAGCTCAGGCCGCTCCTCTGCCACTCGCCGCTCTTCTTTCTTTAAACAGTCTGCTAATGCTGTTACCAGCTCTGTTGGGAAGATGTCTGTATCTGTCCTGTAGAGGCTCTGGAAGTCCGTCAGAGCATCCAGCCTTTTCCCAGCAACAGTATTTACCATGCCACGAAGGTAATAGTAACGTGCTAGAAGTGCAGAGTCCTCAGGGGTCGCTGTAGTGATGGCTTTGCCCAGCTGGTTGATCAGGTCTAAATAGTAGTTCTGAACATAATGATAGGCCAATGGAGGAGGAAATTCTGGAAGTTTGAATGTCTTAAATGGCTTTTGGAAATCTGTTAGGACAGAAAAAGTAAAATACTTTAGGGTAGAACACGCTCACAACATTCTAAAACAAAAAATCAGTACAAAATGTTTTAACAAAATTTCAGTCAGGGAGAGAAAATTATATACATTTATGACAGCATATTGCTACAATATGTTCCCATTTTGGATTTACTGGGATGCAAGGACAGTTTCCTCAGAGGTCATCACAGAGGTTCTGCCGTTAGTCAACAATGCAAATTAATGGGAAAAATGCTTACATGACATTTAAACAAATATTAACAGTCATTTTCGAAAACACTAAAAATAATAGAATTATTTTACAGTACTATAGAATAAAACAATTTTTAAAACAATTAATTTCCTTCAGGATTACTAAAGTTGGTCTCCAGGGGTGACCTACAATGGGTAACCCTGTGCTCTGACCCCGCTTCCAAACAAGTTGGGATGTGTGGAAAAACATTATCATACAGTATATTTATACACGTGTACAGCACAAAGACTCCATCTACCCGTTTTATTGTTCTGTATTTCAGCCACACTCATTAATCTTGCTGGCAAAACAGACATTCACATGATACGAAGTAAAACAGCTTTGCATGGTTCTGCCACTCTTTCCTGGGAGCAAGGCCAATGATACAATTTGCTGGCAGAGAGAATTTGATTCTCATTGTTTTACAACATCCAAAATTTAAACATCGTGTTCCATTAAATCAAATATCGAAAAATGGAAAATTTAGCATGACTACTAGAAAGCTGTGAAATATGGAGATCAGGTTTGTATTTTAAACAAGTTTTCTAATTCTTTAACCACTTGTCATGGCTTCATTGCTCTTCAATAAGATTGAATCCTTAGTAATAATGAGTGACATGTCGAACAGCCAATGAGAACGCAGGATACGGTGTGAGGGGAAACGCAGGAGAGGAGTGTAAACAGGTGGGACAGGGGGATAATAAAGTTTATATCAGAATACACCAGCACACACACAAGTTTTACAGTATTTCTGACCTGATCGTTCTCTACAAAGCATAACAACAAAACACCAACATTGCAAAAATATTTATTAACCTCCAACTCACTACAGAACAATCCATGCTATTCGTGTTGCCAAATCCACTCAGATTCATTTATTTTTCCTACTTGATTTCATCACATCAGCGCACAAACACTTTGATCACTCGCTACTTGTTGACGTGCATTTTTGGACGTGGTATCATTAAACTTCTCGTCACTTCTCATGTGTGTTTTTGTTTAAAAAAAACGGTATTCTAAATAGGTATCGGTATCGGCGAGTACAAAAATACATGTACTTGTACTCGTACTCGGTTGGGAAAAAATGGTATCGATGCATCCCTAATAACACAGTTTCATAAAGTCACTTTATTCTTTCGCTGTTTTATTCTTTCTGTTATCTTCTTGCATCTCCAAATGATGATTAATGATGATATTTCTTGTATTAACTAAAATCTATTCATACAACACTGCATGCCAATAAACTTAATATTTTGTATTGTTTTCAAGCTTGGCGCTTGGTGCCACAGCCAGCAGAAAGTGGTTTTGACTCGCATCATGTGAACGGCTGCAACATGCGAAGAATGATGCGCAAAACACTTATCATGTGAATAAGCTGTGATTATGGATCAAAATTTGAATACATTATATGTACATTTACAGCATTTAGCAACTTACAGTACTGTGACAGTATATTGTCTAAGCAATTGAGGGTTAAGGGCCTTGCTTAAGGGTCCAACAGTGACAACCTGGCAGTGGTGGGGCTTGAACCAGCAACCTTTTAATTACTAGTCCAATACCGAAACCACTAGGCTACAACTGCCTTTGATGATAAACTTCAAAATGTCATCAGAATATGTTTCTAGTAGACAGAACTAATGTTTACGTAAAAAATAAACAAAGCATGGATTATCAAAAGAGGTGTCAAAATGCTTGTCAAAATGATTCTGAATTCCTCGGTTCGAAACTCCTGTCGGCTAGCTGCCATCTGGCAGGCATAATTGGCAGTGCCTGCAACAGATACTAATTGGCCACCGTATCTGCAGGGTGGGGGCCGGACTATGTGTGGGTGGGTGTATGTGTTGGGTGTGTGGGTCTTCATACGCTGTGTGAGGACCCAGATTGGCGGAGGAGAGGCATGTACAGCGACATGTTCTCCTCGGATGCAATCAGGTATCCCTCAGCAGCGGAAGACAGCTCAAACAGCATTTAGTCTGTGAGGAATAGACTCATAGTCATGTCTAATTTCTTAACACTGAACTAGGCTATGATATTTAAAAGGCATCAATGCCACTGACTCCACAATGATAATGCTTCACTTGCAACTCACCACAAAATAAAATCTTATTACTTATTAGATACAGTATCTACACATCTAAATGATGCTCTGTTTACTAGGGGTTTTTTTCACGTTTCATTTAATGCTTAAATTATTCAGCTCAAAATGTCTGTACCATATATGTCTAAAACATCTTATTGAGAAATAATACAGCTCACACCTGTCTTCGACGTGGTTCCTATGTTACACTTTTGAAAGGAGAGCTGGCGGAAGGGACCCTTTAGAGAACACTCCTCCACTAGGTTGGGAAGACTCATGCCCAGCTTTTTACGTAACCGAATATCAGGGTGCTTGCGTGACATCTCTTCCATTATGGGCCTCCGTGGAGACTCTGACATGGTCCTCAGCCTAGGGCACAGAAAAACAAAGGAATATTAAACTAAAGGCATTTTAGAACCAAAGTTTCTACAAAAGAAGTATTCTTACATATATCAAACTGATACAAACAAAATGCATGCAAAACAGAGTGAAGAGCTAATGGGAATTATGTATTTGGAACATTTACCTGTATGCTTCTGAACGAGTATTTAACTCCATGCGTGCAAAGGCATCCATCTTTCTATTGAGACGATCCCGCAGAAAAGAGTGGAATATGTGCGTGTCTAAAACCTGCACAGAGATACACATATACTTAATTAATCCTTCATTCTAGTTAATATAGATTAACTCAATAACACACAGTGACACAGTAATTCAAAATATGTCTCTCAGATTTATTACAAATCCAATTCCCAAAAAAGTTGGGACCTTATTGTATGTGGTAAATATATACACAAACTTTAAATTGCAACATTCAAAGAAGAAAATTGGGACAGGACTAAAATAAGAGTAAAACGTTTACAGATTATTTAAGTCAGACAATTTTAAACCATTCCACAATAAGCAGGTGAATTAGTAAAAGGAGGATCCAATAAAGGTTCAGTCATTGCAAAAAGAGATATTTCATGGCTCAATACTTTGTGCCAAACTTCATGAAAGAATTGTCATCTACCGCCTACTACACATAATATTGTGAAAACATTTAGGAAATACTGACAAGCACAAGGCCAGAAACCACTGTTGAACATGTGTGACCTATGAGCCCTCAGATGGCATTTCATGAGATGCCATGCTACTGTGATTAATGCAGTTGGGCTCGGGAGTACTTAAAAAAACACTGGACAGCTTCCAAACAGTTTCTGCATGGTGCATATTTTTAGTTTAAATGTACAGGTTATTTACAATAACAGTTTTAAGACAGGGAGTAAAAGCAACTAATGTAGGCACTGCAAAGCAACAAATGTAGCCATTACTGGTCATGTTGCTTTCATTTGTTATCTGTGAAAACAAAGCTGTACTAGACTGACTGTGCTAGAATTGTTTAGTTCTAGGTAAGAACTCTCCAAAGCGCTATGTACACTTACAGGGGTTGGACAAAATAACTGAAACACCTGTCATTTTAGTGTGGGAGGTTTCATGGCTAAATTGGACCAGTCTGGTGGCCAATCTTCATTAATTGCACATTGCACCAGTAAGAGCAGAGTGTGAAGGTTCAATTAGCAGGGTAAGAGCACAGTTTTGCTCAAAATATTGCAATGCACACAACATTATGGGTGACATACCAGAGTTCAAAAGAGGACAAATTGTTGGTGCACGTCTTGCTGGCGCATCTGTGACCAAGACAGCAAGTCTTTGTGATGTATCAAGAGCCACGGTATCCAGGGTAATGTCAGCATACCACCAAGAAGGACAAACCACATCCAACAGGATTAACTGTGGACGCAAGAGGAAGCTGTCTGAAAGGGATGTTCGGGTGCTAACCCGGATTGTATCCAAAAAACATAAAACCACGGCTGCCCAAATCACGGCAGAATTAAATGTGCACCTCAACTCTCCTGTTTCCACCAGAACTGTCCGTCGGGAGCTCCACAGGGTCAATATACACGGCCGGGCTGCTATAGCCAAACCTTTGGTCACTCGTGCCAATGCCAAACGTCGGTTTCAATGGTGCAAGGAGCGCAAATCTTGGGCTGTGGACAATGTGAAACATGTATTGTTCTCTGATGAGTCCACCTTTACTGTTTTCCCCACATCCGGGAGAGTTACGGTGTGGAGAAGCCCCAAAGAAGCGTACCACCCAGACTGTTGCATGCCCAGAGTGAAGCATGGGGGTGGATCAGTGATGGTTTGGGCTGCCATATCATGGCATTCCCTTGGCCCAATACTTGTGCTAGATGGGCGCGTCACTGCCAAGGACTACCGAACCATTCTGGAGGACCATGTGCATCCAATGGCGGTGCCGTGTATCAGGATGACAATGCACCAATACACACAGCAAGACTGGTGAAAGATTGGTTTGATGAACATGAAAGTGAAGTTGAACATCTCCCATGGCCTGCACAGTCACCAGATGTAAATATTATTGAGCCACTTTGGGGTGTTTTGGAGAAGCGAGTCAGGAAACGTTTTCCTCCACCAGCATCACGTAGTGACCTGGCCACTATCCTGCAAGAAGAATGGCTTAAAATCCCTCTGACCACTGTGCAGGACTTGTATATGTCATTTCCAAGACGAATTGACGCTGTATTGGCCGCAAAAGGAGGCCCTACACCATACTAATAAATTATTGTGGTCTAAAACCAGGTGTTTCAGTTATTTTGTCCAACCCCTGTATGTATACTATTGTATACTTGTGAATAGTACATAAGTATACAATTTAATGCAGTGCTTAGGAAAGAAATTGTGTTAACATAAATGAATTTTATTTTATAACTGAATGGTTATGCATGTTCTTTGCAAATATAGTTAAATATAGCAAGTGTATTTAATTTTCTTATACCTTCCGGTAAAACAGTTGATCTTCTGGCTCTTGGGACCTGAGAAATTCCTCACTGTTGAAAACCCGGTGCTCATAGTTTAAGTGATCATGAACCTCCCTAGTGAGTAAGTAAAAGGAAATTGTTTTAAAAGTGAATCAGAAAATATCAGGTTATCAACAAAATGAAAATTTGTCTCAGTAAAAATATTAAACATGAAAAGATTTGTCAATGTGGTTGTATCTGCTTTCAAGCAAAACAGTAGTTGAACTACAGGTTATTAACCAATAAGGTATATTGCAGGCTGCTAACATATTGCTTCTTGAGTTTCCTAATGTTGTGCTGATCTCTTAGAAATATTCAGTTTTGGATTTGGTTCCCATTAGTGCTGAAAATTTGTCTCAGTGAAAACATGGTATTTAATCAGTAATACAGCAGTCCTTAACACACACACTGAATAATTGTGAAGCTAAGTTGGAATATTTTTAATATCTGACAAATGATTATTGTATTCACACTTAATGTAAATACTGAATTAAATATGATACTTAACAGTCTAACGCATAATAAATAACATTAAGATTTTTAAAGTTCAGACCTGAAGATGTTGACAATTAACTCAAGAGTGATATTAAGTATCTCTGAGTTGAGCTGTCGTTGCCACTGCCTCCTGTGCTCCCGCACTTGAGTCACATCTGTGCTGCTGCCCTGTCGGCACAACTCCAAGTCATAGTGAATCTGCAGCCCCGCTACTCTGTACATACAGAAAATTATTACAGATGAAAAACGACACAAATAATGTATGGCTAAATGACATCTATAAGCTGTACCAACAAGCTGAGTGTGTGTTCGCCAGATACACTCATAGCAACACCAACACCACCCAGATAAAGTAATGTACCAAACATACTGTCTTTGTTTTTACTTTGATTCCAATAATTGCAGCTTTAAGTAATGGCTGATACCACAACTAATTACATAATGTCGCAGTAACAAAGTCGCAAGTCGCAACTATGCAAAACATGTCAAGCATGATGGCTGTGTGCTTGAAATCAGTTTTAGATCGAGAGCCATATGCAACTAGGACACCCTTGGTCAAATACTACTATTTGCTGATTTTCCAAGTAAAATTAATGATCATGTTACAAGTATTATTAAGAGTAACATTAAATATCAAAATTTAATGAAAATAATAATGAGTTCACTTCGCATGTGTACAGCATAGTTCAAATAAAAAGAACATTGCTTATAAACATTGCTGATAAACAAAATACTTTTAATAAAAACCTTGTAATTGAATATAACGCATTTACCGTCTTTTAAAACACTCTGTGGCAGCTAACGGCACATCTGGCAGGTCCTCTGGACATAAGGAAGAAACTGTTCCACTATCAATATCAATTCGGATCAGGTCATCTGTCTCCTAAAAGGAAAAAAATAAGCTAGTGGATTAATAACAAGAAACTACACTTGGGTGGTGCAGCGATTACTACTCTATCCCACCACTGATGAGATCTGGGTTTGAATCTCAGCAGTGCTATTGTCGGGAGTTGGCTGGGCAAAGTCCTGCAATGGATTGGCCTTCCTTGTGTACAGTGCTCTCAGTGGAATCAGACCAGCTGCAACCCTGACTAGGATAAAGCGGTTAATGGAAATAAAAAAAATTGTGAAACACACTACAATGTTTTGTATATCTTACTTTATAATCAGCTACAGAATAAAAGATAAAAAAAGCTCTAAACCAGCTGTATGGATTAAAACAAGATTTGTTAATGCTGTTGTATTTGCTTTTAAGCAAAACAGTAGATGTACTGCAGGTTTTTAACAAATAACCTGCTAGTAAGGTATATTGTAGGTAGCTAACATATTGCTGCTCGAGTTTCCTAATGTGCTGATCTCTTGGAAATATTCCGGAAATTTGTAAATTAAGGCCAACTACATATTTTCTTTCTTCATAGAATCTGATAAACAGTTGCATTGCTTCTTCATATACATCAACAAAACAAGTAAAGCAATTTTGTCTTTCAGAAAACACAGACATAACACTTTAACCCATTAACTGCCAATTTTTTTCTGTTGGAACACGTGAACGTCCTGACAAGTGACTGACAGATGGAGTTACCAGACGGGTTAAAGTACATTATCCCCAAATGGGGATTATGGCAGTTAATGGGTTAAGGTCTTATGTCAAACTAGTGACTAACAACACAAAGCCACACAGTTTTAATAGAAGGAAAACAGATCTGTCTGGAGCACAAATATTTTCTTTAGTGTGGTGGTTTGTTTGTTTGTTTATTAGGATTTTAACGTCATGTTTTACACTTTCGGTTACATTCATGACAGGAAACGGTAGTTTATCTTCACACAAGGTTCATCAGTTCACAAGGTTATATCAAACACAGCCATGGACAATTTAGTATCTCCAATTCACCTCACTTGCATGTTTTTGGACTGTGGGAGGAAACTGGAGCTCCCGGAGTAAACCCACGCAGACACGGGGAGAACATGCGAACTCCACACAGAAAGGACCCAGACCGCCCCACCTGGGGATCGAACCCAGAACCTTCTTGCTGTGAGGCGACAGTGCTACCCACTTAGCCACCGTGCTGCCCTCTTTAGTATGTTGGTAAATTATTAAGAAAAATCCTAGTATCAGAAAATTTCCGCTGCATCGTATGGTATTCATCAGTGTTGCCATCTTATGAAGCAGTACAATGATCAGATTTTGGAAATTATAGTAAATGATACACGAAATGAGCAATGGTATGCAGACATCCCTTCTATGTATTAAGTTCAGGTGTTTAAAATAGCATATAACGTCAATTATAAAATATAAATAACATTACTTCAACTTGTGGCAACAGATGGAGGAACGCCCTTTCCTGTTCAAACATGATTGTGCCCCATTGTAGCGCCTGTAACAGAACAGTGAAGTGGCTTGTGCAGTTTTTTCTAAAACCACCATGGATTGTTTTTTTGTAACTACGATTTATTAAGTGAATAGAATTAATCTTACCAACATTGTAATATCAGTGCCTCTTTATTCATATAGTTTTAAAAGCCCAGGCATTCTATATAATATCTATCATTATATATAAGCTTTAATTTGTGTGAACAATTTAAATCTCTGCTTTTATTCAATTACATTAATCATTTGTTTATTTTCTTTTACTGTTTCATCACGATCACCGTCTCCCTGTAGATGCATAGCGTGTAAATAGAGTGCCACTGCATTTCAGGGAATAAAAACTCACACCTAGTAACAATTTATGAGAGGGAAACCCTCAAACCCTATGTGCTGAGCCAACTCTCATAGGATTCTACTTACCGTAGCCACCTCGTCAAAGTGCTGCTGGTGGCAGCCCATCAGGAACGCAGTAGGAGCCATTAGGAAGTCCAGCATTTGTTGAGAAAGAACAGGCACAAATGGGTGCTGCCAGCGCAGCGGGTAAATGAAAAGCATAAAACACTCAGCCACCAGTGTGAGCCTTGCCCAGTCCGAAGAAAAAAACACCACCTTCTGTTCAGTCAGGATGCTACAGATCACCTGCAGACACACAAAGCGGTCCAAATGAATTCAGTGATATTTTAAAGACTTGTAAAAGTTGCTTTTGCATACATCAAAAGTGCAGAACACGGCATGTATAATATTCATGCCATTCTGGTTTGAAACTTAAGTATTTAAATTCCTGAAGAATACAGCACATTAGCTGAAAGACCTGTAATATCTGCTCAGGTCTAAAGCACAGGAAGGGTAGATGTAGGTCCAGGTCTACAGTGGGATGGTCGATGTCTTCTCTGGGTGAAAGAATGATCTCCAGGGGTTTCAGGTTGAAGGCCTATGAAGTTGGTGAGAAGAAACAGCTGGTTGGTTGAGCAGAAAAATAACAAGCTTTATTTAAAACTCTTTGTGGGGAGAGAGGAGTCCACATGGAAACGATTTTGTCAATGACTAAGCTTTTCTAACAGTCTCAACGTTAACATAAATACATGTACAGCTTTCCAGGATGGTTATAATATAAACGTAAGCCTTAGCCTTGTGTTTCTAAGCACAATAACAAATGTAAAACTGACATTTATTAATTTATTTTATTTAGAATTATAGAAAAGGGGGGCAAGAAGTGAAAAAACTCCAAGTATATAAGAAAAGCACTGTTTAAAAAACTAATGGACAGAACTCAGAATGTACAAAATAGCACATACAAAAATATTCATTTATCTGATCATCTTTACTAACCACCTTCAACTGGTCAGGGTTGCAGTGGTTACAGCATCTACCAGAAACAGTGGGTGCAAGACAGGGTGTGACAAACATATTTGCTGACTCACATCTAGGTGCAATTTAGAGCAGCCAATCCAGCTTGTACATGTTTTAATACGTTGGAAGACACCAGAGTACCCTGGAGGGAACCATTGGGAAGAACATCCTTATAAACAGTGACCAGAGATAAAGCTCAAACCATAAGGACACGAGATGCCCATCTACAATACTTGCACTAAAGCAAGTCATTTGAACAAACATAAATGCTGAGTAGAAATGTAGTCCCTACAGACATAAAAATTTATACTTATCCACGAATTAAACTACACTTACACATAAAATGTATTTAAAATTTTGTTCTTTACAATATTCTGAATGCCTGATCTTTCAAAATCCCCCACTAAATAAGCTCACCACTTGCAGCTGACCAGGCGGTGGAATAGACACCAGGGCCAGTTTGGCTGAGAATTCCTTCACTTGCTCCTCAAACTCAGATATGCGGCAAGTCTTTAGCTGAAGCAGGAATCTGTGAGCATTTACGGAAGTCAAATAGAGAAAAAAGAGCAACATCCAAATTCAAGCCTGTGATACGTGGTGTGGTGATATGGGTACTCACGAGGATAGGCAGTCTCTGAGAGCGTTGTAGTAAGGGTGTTTGGAGATAACACAGATGCCATAGAAAGTGTACAGCCGTGGGGGTTTGGATGAAAGGTGGCCATTTTTAAATACTGTCCTGTCTAAAGAAAACTAAAACGGGGGCACAGGGGAGCAGATGATTAATGTGTGGCCTTCACAAAGCCCTGACATTCAATCCATTAAACACAAAAGGCTGTAATAACTGCAAAACGGGGGGACAAGTCCATATCAATGCCTATGGTTTTAGTATAGTGTGTCTAAAAATCTCATAGTCTCACCTGTATGGGTTTGCAATACTGAACCACTACGCCATGTGTTTGGTTCCCAAAGACGTCCGTGAACACCAGGAAGTGATAAGAGTCTTCCTTAATCTCACTGACTACTCTCAACCCACCTAAACAATGAGAACAGAGATGCTGTTTTTATTATTGTTAGCTCTACCAGAACATTTTCTTGGAGCCCTTGATAAGATTAAAAATGTCTGACCTGGAAAACAGAGCTGAGGCAGGGCAATGAGGTCAATGTCTTTAGGCACACTAGGATCGCTGGCCAGGGTTTTGGACTCATTGCTAGAGGAATTGGCTGGTCTGTCCCTCTTCTTCTTCAAAAAGGAGCGTCTCCTGTGGACTCGACTGAAGGCCGGAGTGTGTTCGTCACTCGCACTCTCCTTATTCACAAATGGAGGAGCATGAACCTGCAGCACCTCTGCCTCCAAAATTGGAAGCTCCTTTACTTTAGCTTGCAACTGAGCCTGATAAACAGAAAAAGTTCATTTGATATTTTGATTAACCTGTAATTAGGACTATTGCTTTGGTAAAAATTGGTAAAAAAAACACAAAAAAAACAAAGCAAATGTATAGTTTGTCTTTTGCTCTATAGGTTGTCCATCAGTCAAGGTGTTTTCTTATTTTTTATGCATTTTCCCCCCAGTTTTCCTCCCAATCTATTAATACCCAATTACCCGATTGCAATATGCTTCCTCTCTACTGATGCTGACATCCACTCTGACTGAGGAGAGCCATGACACTTGTGCAGTAGCCGACTGCATCTTTTCTCTGTGCAGGCGGCATTAATCAGCCAGCAGAGGTCGTAATTGCACCAGTTATGAGGAAACCCCTCCAGCAGCCAACCCCCCCTCCCCCAAAAAACCATAAGCCAATCGTTGTTCAGTAGCAGGTAGCAAAGCTGAGATTCTAACCAATGAGTTGTCAGCTCTAGTGTTCCAGCGTGTTTTACTGCTGCGTCACCTGAGCGCCCTGGCAAAGGGGTGTTTAACATCAACTTCCAGTGCAAATAAAATGTATTTGAGAAACAAGCTAGGCACTCGGGTGGCGCAGCGTTAAAGCATGCTAGCCACCACTGTTAGCATCTGGCAAGCAATGCTAAATGAGCAAGCAATGCTGTGATAAAAGGGAAAACTTAAGAGATATGCTCATCAAAGTTGAACTGCTTTTGTAAGGTGATTACAATCCCCCACCAATCAACCATGAATATTAGTGCATCCTTAGTGCCAGTCCCAAGGGTTGTGTGGTAGGGTTGTGTCAGTAAGGGCATCCGGCGTGAACAAAAATACCAAATCAAATATGCGGTTGAATGATCCACTGTGGTGAACTTTAAATGTGGGAGCAGAAAGAAATCATTAATTGAAAATGAATTAGCTCTGTGTACTACTTGATGGCATGACAGAGTAAATTTGCAAGAAAATTAAATCTCTGGCAGCGCTGGGCTTTGATTTAACAATGAATCAGGGCACTGTCTTAAATGCAATTACGCCCCTGATTCTCAGTTCATGCTTAAAATCTGTACACCTTTAAGTGCATATTCGGAGGGAACAGAGAAAGTGTTCATGGCAACATTCTGTACAGATAAAACCAGTGAAGTAAAACATGTAGCCAAGTGTTTTGTCTATTTGCTGTGTTCTATCAACTCTGCCTGCATAATTTGGAGGCCCAACAGTGATAAAAGATGCCATTTGTGTGAATACTGCCTTCATTTACACTTGGCATTTTGTATGTAATGAATGCTGTCCAGTGCTCCAGTGTCTGGTTCTGAAAAGATTGTGTGTGTGGGTTCAGTTCTTTGTGATGTTGGAATCCAAGTAAATAAGACGTCATTTATAACCCTGACCAAGACAAAACGGATAGTAAAAATAAATTAATTTACTAACCAAAATTGTGAAGTGTTAAAGACTGACATTACCTCACAAAGCTCCTTCAGACGATCACTGGATGGTCCTAGAACTACACAAGCTTCCAACAGTCCCAGTGGGATATTATCCGCCATCAGAAGAACATTTAGGCCGTCTAATCACTCACACAGTCTCCAGTGCTAGCTGGAGTCAGCTGAAGCTGAAGTCTTGACTAGGTGTTTGTATTCTTCAAGCACTTCTTGCTTTAAGATCCCACCAATGTCACCTGGTAACACAGCATTTCACCTACTGGAACGACCAAGTCTTCCGGCCCTGTTTAAAAAGACATGCAAAATAATAGCTCTTACTGGCACTTGGAGGGGCTTAATAGAGAAAAAAGGAAGTGGGACAAATGTAAAGCAGTTTGCAACAAAGATGCAACTTAATTTTAGCCAGGCCTGCAAAAAACTGCAGATGTTCATCAAGATCAACAGAACAAATACCAATACACAAAACCAGAGACATAATGTAGCTCTTCAGACAAAACACAGTAAGGACATTCATTTCCCATAATGAAAGTTGGTAACCAAGCTGTGTAAAAATTTTGAACGTTATCAGACAAATCAAGAAGACTTTTGTTATATTAATAGCAAAGAAAAACATATGTAGGCTCAGCATAGGTCTAAAAACATGTAGAACACCAAAATGACCAAAAACAGCTTTTTGCATTACAGAAGTACATTTTTTGTGAGTTTGTCTTCTTTGCAACCCAATTGCTCAGCAATTGCGCTGCTTTTTTAAATCCCCACAACCTTGATCATGTTATCAGAGTACTTATTGTGAGTGATTCTGAAGTGTGAAGTGTCTTTATGTTTACAACACTTTTACAGTCATACTGAGCAAAAAACACATTCAACTCTAATGCCAATGTGTGACAACAGCAGAAGAACACATCAGGATTCATTCCTGTAAGCCAATAGTCACTTACAGTCACTACAGTGGGCAAAGACTCTTTCAAACTGGACAGCTGAAGATATAAGCATTCCTCTTGATTTCTGCAGCAGGTCAGAATTTGGCCTAAACAGGAGTGGAACCTGATGTGGTCTTCTGCAGTTGTAGCGCATTTGCCTTATAGATATTTAAATGTACTAGAATGTTTTCTTCTGCTCACAACTGTTGTAAATACAAGTTATTGTGGCGTCTGTAGCCCTCCTGTCAACTCACCCAGTCTGGGCATCCATTATTTTTTACAGAAATAAAGTTTAGAATTTGTATGTTTTACATAAAGCAGCAGATTATGACTGTCTGGCAACATCAAGTGACCTCTATGCCATAGTCAAAGTCACTCAGATCAGATCTGTCAATATTCTGATGTTTGATTTAAACACCAACAAAAGCTCTTGACTCATGTCTGTATTACTTTGATTCCTATAGATAAAGCAACTATGTTAACACAGGTTATACATTAGTTAAGCAGCATGCATGTTAGCTAACTAATGGAAGCTAACTAGCTTGAGCAAATGGAAAGTAGTGATGTTAGCCAATTAAGTGGAGGTACACTGCAAAGACAGTAAGGCTGATGTTTTAACACATTAGCATAAAAAAAATATAAAAACAATTAGATATGTCTGTGTGTGTGTGGGCAGTGTGGATGGGGTTTAGTATCAGCCTTATTAAAGAAATATTGCCTATTTACAAATTTAGGTCAAATATCATTCCAATCTATTGCTAATTAATCCTAATTTCCTCCAACATTTCAACACTTACTAACACAGGCGTAAGAAGGATACAGCCCTTCTAATAGTTCAGCAAGTAAAAAAAGGATGACGTGTGGATCACAACTTGCACATAATAGCCTTAAAATCACTGAAAGTTCTGAATACCATCTTATATACTAAATAATGTAATAATAACTAAATAATATACTAGATTTTGACCAATGTCAAGGCTATCCCGAGCACCATGTATAAGGTACTGTGTTCATATTAATAAAAAAGCAGCACAGCAGCCAGATACACTTTAATACATATTAGAAATATTTCATGTTTAGTTATTGTATGCACCCTGTGAAACAGTCTTCATACTTTTACAATATTATTCAGATCATTTACCTGAATAAATATTCTGCTTGCTATTGCTTCCAAACATCTTTTATTTGAACTACGTTAAAATGTTTTGCTATTTATATGTATTAATTAGAAATTTATTGAGGAAGTCTATTAAGGACATTCATGCTTATATTTCTTGCTGTGCTGTTTACTTGACATTTAGAAATTGACTTAAATCTTGTTGTTAATCACTATGATACAAAAAATGATGAGACACTTAGCTGTAATGCAAGTGCACTGTAAACAAATTGGTTATAACGTTCCTTCTTATAAGCTTCATTAGCAACAACACAGCAGTACAGCAAAATACCAGGTAAATTACTGATAACACTGCTGCCATGCAGTAAGATTATTCAGCACCTGTAACAGCAGGGAGGATAAACTGACATTTTCAAGGTTACATTACTGCACACAGTTGGTGTAGCTTTTTATTTTGTGCACTTTTATATTCAGCCCATCCTATTTAAAACATCTTGACATGCACCTGGTAAAATACAAAAATACTTTGACTTCCACTTCTTGTAAAGTTGTGAGGTAGCACATTACAACAAATTGTTTCCTGTATTGTGAAATATGCTGATTTAAATTTTACCCACTTGGCTTACTTCCCATATTGACTTGCTCTGGTGCTTATTGTTTAAAAAGCGCACTGGCCTATACGTCATTGTTCCTACTGTTGCAATATCTTAAAAAGAAAACTGTTAAAGCAATGGGACCTAAGCGGACGTATTATATATCCAGGAGAACAGCGACTGAAAAACACAGAGTCAGGCTAGCTTGTTTACATTACATGATGTTTACAGTACATGATACCAAGAGATTCTCCTTTTGCCCCATAGCATTTTAAGATTGACTGTAAGGGGCTGAATGTTTCTTTAACTGTAGGTATTATTCCAAACTGTTCTCCTTCTGATTTGTAGCTTGTGCATTCCGTTAGGATATGCTTATTTGTTGGGGCAGTCATACAAGTTTCACACATGAACACACCCCTTCCTGATAAGGGGGAAGAACAGTCAGTTTTGCATTCAGCATCCTGTACGCATGACTTGTTCTCCTTGTTGCTTTGGGTACATGACTTATTCTAATTAGTACACATTAAAATAATCAACAGAATCACATGATCCACCCATAAGAGAGCTGCAAGGTGCAAGCCACTGCTGACCAAAAAGAACACAAGGTTTGTCTTGCTACCATCAAGAGTTTTGGGAAAATATTCTTAGGACTGATGAGTCAAAGGACTTTTTGTAAGACATGGGTCTCATTACATCTGGTGTAAAGCTAAAATCACATTCTACCATTCTCTGGAGCTGCTTTGGTTCCAGAAGACCTGTACAACCTGTCGTTATTGATGTAACCATGAATTCTGATCCGTATTAGGAAACCCTAGAATTTGATCTGAAGCTCAAGCCAGTTGGGTTATGCAGCTAGACCATTATCCGAAGCACACAAGCAAATCCACCACTAAATGGCTAAAAAGAAACAAAATGAAGGTTTTGGAGTGGCCGCATCAAAAGACTCACAGCAGTTATTAGGTATATGGGGGCAATTACTTTTCAGATGGGCGATATAGATTTTGAATGAATCTTTATCCTCAATAAATGGAATGATTATAATAAACTGCATTTGTGTTTACTCTTATTGTCTTCATCTTATATAAAAATAGTAATATAAGTAATCAGGTGACAGTGTGACAGTGGTAGGTTTTACAACATGATATTTAGACAGGTCACAGAATCACCCGAGAATTCAAGTAAGCTAATTGGTTTAGCTGACACTAACAGTTTTTAAAATTAATTACATTTTTTAAATCAGCCTATTCCAGCCTATTCCATCCTTTTGCCCTGTATAAAAAGCCTCTAGCAGCCAAAGAAACGAAGTTATTTTGATAATATATTTTGTCAGCTCCTGGACTGTGAGGACAACAAATATCCAAAATAAAATTCCTGACCAAAAATGTATTCGTTCCTATGTTAATGCGTATCAGATCTGTGCATTACTACTTAAAGAGTCAAACATGATTACAATCCCAGAAAACCAAAATAAGGGCCATTAGATACCCATACTTCTAACTTTTTCTAAAAAAAAAAAAAAAAAAAAAAAAAAAAAAAAAAAATTAAATACAACAAAATTCTTTCTTGGCATATGCCAGCTTGTTTGGAAGCTGGGGTCATAGCACAGGGTTAGCCATTGTACCGCGCCCGTGGAGCAGAGAGGGTTAAGAGCCTTGCTCAAGAGCCGGGATTTGAACTCTCAACTGCCCAAAGCTCTACCCACTAGGCTACCACTGTCCCTTTGTGTATTATTACAAATCAGTTCAACAAATCTCTGCTCATAATATTAAAGCAATAGTTCTGTCACTCATGATATATATAATATACATTCATACAAAAAAAAGCATGCACTGAGGGTGGGTGAGGGTGAGACTTAAATCAGCAATCTGACCTCTCATGTGTAGACATGTACTTCTGCTCCAAGTCCATTTTAGAGAGTCAGCTGTTGAAAATGATTTAAAGGACACTTTTGACCGACAGCATTACTCAAACCAACTTCCCCTTGCCTAGGAATGTCAAACTTGCATAGTGTGGAATGCATCTACATTTCATAAATGATAAAGCATAGGAGAAATCCCACACCCCCACACTGCTGTATGTATATATACGTATATATATACAGTGTATCACAAAAGTGAGTACACCCCTCACATTTCTGCAGATATTTAAGTATATCTTTTCATGGGACAACACTATAGACATGAAACTTGGATATAACTTAGAGTAGTCAGTGTACAGCTTGTATAGCAGTGTAGATTTACTGTCTTCTGAAAATAACTCAACACACTGCCATTAATGTCTAAATGGCTGGCAACATAAGTGAGTACACCCCACAGTGAACATGTCCAAATTGTGCCCAAAGTGTCAATATTTTGTGTGACCACCATTATTATCCAGCACTGCCTTAACCCTCCTGGGCATGGAATTCACCAGAGCTGCACAGGTTGCTACTGGAATCCTCTTCCACTCCTCCATGATGACATCACGGAGCTGGTGGATGTTAGACACCTTGAACTCCTCCACCTTCCACTTGAGGATGCGCCACAGGTGCTCAATTGGGTTTAGTCCATCACCTTTACCTTCAGCTTCCTCAGCAAGGCAGTTGTCATCTTGGAGGTTGTGTTTGGGGTCGTTATCCAGTTTTCGAAGGGAGGGGATCATGCTCCGTTTCAGAATGTCACAGTACATGTTGGAATTCATGTTTCCCTCAATGAACTGCAGCTCCCCAGTGCCAGCAACACTCATGCAGCCCAAGACCATGATGCTACCACCACCATGCTTGACTGTAGGCAAGATACAGTTGTCTTGGTACTTCTCACCAGGGCGCCGCCACACATGCTGGACACCATCTGAGCCAAACAAGTTTATCTTGGTCTCGTCAGACCACAGGGCATTCCAGTAATCCATGTTCTTGGACTGCTTGTCTTCAGCAAACTGTTTGCGGGCTTTCTTGTGCGTCAGCTTCCTTCTGGGATGACGACCATGCAGACCGAGTTGATGCAGTGTGCGGCATATGGTCTGAGCACTGACAGACTGACCTCCCACGTCTTCAACCTCTGCAGCAATGCTGGCAGCACTCATGTGTCTATTTTTTAAAGCCAACCTCTGGATATGACGCCGAACACGTGGACTCAACTTCTTTGGTCGACCCTGGCGAAGCCTGTTCCGAGTGGAACCTGTCCTGGAAAACCGCTGTATGACCTTGGCCACCATGCTGTAGCTCAGTTTCAGGGTGTTAGCAATCTTCTTATAGCCCAGGCCATCATTGTGGAGAGCAACAATTCTATTTCTCACATCCTCAGAGAGTTCTTTGCCATGAGGTGCCATGTTGAATATCCAGTGGCCAGTATGAGAGAATTGTACCCAAAACACCAAATTTAACAACCCTGCTCCCCATTTACACCTGGGACCTTGACACATGACACCAGGGAGGGACAACGACACATTTGGGCACAATTTGGACATGTTCACTGTGGGGTGTACTCACTTATGTTGCCAGCTATTTAGACATTAATGGCTGTGTGTTGAGTTATTTTCAGAAGACAGTAAATCTACACTGCTATACAAGTTGTACACTGACTACTCTAAGTTATATCCAAGTTTCATGTCTATAGTGTTGTCCCATGAAAAGATATAATGAAATATTTGCAGAAATGTGAGGGGTGTACTCACTTTTGTGATACACTGTATATGTCATCTTTATGTTCCATGCATGACAAGTAGCTCTACAACCTGTTTTCTTCTTGTAGGACTTATAGCACAAAGTTGCTAAACAGGAAACTATATGTTTATTGAAATACACATCTGTCACAAATAAGCACTAAGTTTGGGCAGCCAAACAGTTGGAAAAAACTGCACATTTTAATATGCAATATGTGTTTTTTTCATGCTACATTTATCATATTTAAAGTTAAACTTACATGATATATATACGTAAAGTCAGAGACGATCGCTCATCTATTGCTGCTGTTTGAGTTGGTCATCTTCTAGACCTTAATCAGTGGTCACAGGACACTGCCCATGGGGCACTGTTGGCTGGTTATTTTTGGTTGGTGGACTATTCTCAGTCCAGCAGTGACAGTGAGGTGTTGAAAAACTCCATCAGCATTGCTGTGTCTGATCCACTCATACCAGCACAACACACACTAACACACCACCACCATGTCAGTGTCACTGCAGTGCTGAGAATGATCCACCACCCAAATAATACCTGCTCTGTACTGGTCCTGGAGGAGTCCTCCTGACCATTGAAGAACAGCATGAAAGGAGACTAATATATACAGTATAAGTGTATTTTACTTGAAGGATGAAAGATTATTATTAATTTTATTTGGGAAAAACGAAAACACAGTTAATTTAAAAACTTTTCCATATGATGGTAAATTCATCAAACACTAAATAAAAACTTCTGTTTTCCTATTGGACAATGTATTTAATGACGTATATGTTCCATGCTGGTGAAAGCATTGAAATCCTGTGCTTTAGCTAAAACCTAGCTTATTACTGGAGTATTATGTGCACTGGGACACAGCCTTTGGTTTAACACAGGTCTGTGGTAATGGGTGATGGGACAGAGAGCACATTCATTCCACTAGAAAAAGGGTTGGTCTGTCCAGAGGTTGCAGGTTGTGGGAGTGGGAGTTGTGTAAAGTTCTTAGATTTTCCAGCTGTGTAGCTGCCAAAAATGTATGCCTTTTATAATGAAAGTTGCCCATGTGTTCTACTTAGAAATGAAAAATCATCACACCAAAGCAAAGCTTACATAACTAACAAAACTATGATAAAAAGGGTAAAGTTTTATTAAGAAACATGAGTTAGTTTTAAGTACACTATATTGCCAAAAGTATTCGCTTGCCTGCCTTCACATGCATATGAACTTGAGTTCATCCTGAAAAACTTACCATATAGAAGCACTTTGTAGTTCTACAATTACTGACTGTAGTCCATCTGTTTTTCTACATACTTTTTAACCTGCTTTCACCCTTTTCTTCAATGGTCAGGACCCCGGATAGATAGATAGATAGATAGATGGATAGATGGATAGATGGATAGATGGATAGATGGATAGATACTTTACTGATCCCGAAGGAAATAAAAGCCCCAGTAGCATAGTACAACAAATAATTAACAGTACAAAACAAAACAAAAGCAAACAGAAAAGACAAAATAGAACCAAGTCTTTCTTGTGATTAACATAAAATGAATAACTGGTAACTGTAATGATGCATGAGGTATATTGCTAGTGTAAAAATTGAATATTAATTAAATTATTAAATTATTAAATAGTAAAGTGACATGTGACAATATTGCACAATGAGGCCAGTATAGCCATATGTATACATACACATATACACCCATATTCACACATGCAAATACATACACATATATACTCATACACATATGCAAATACATACACACATATATACATATATACATACATATATATACACCTGCACATGCACATGCATACAAGTACGTACACACATGGCTTCACTAGAAACCCTCACTCTTTAGCTACAGTCAGCCGTCCCTGCCTGGTGGAGTTGTAGAGCCTAATGGCTCTGGGTACGAATGACATGGACCACCACAGAGTAGGTATTATTTGGGCGGTGGATCATTCTCAGCACTTCAGTGACACTGACATGGGGGTGGTATGTTAGTGTGTGTTGTGGTGGTATGAGTGGACACGGTATTTAAAAACTCCAGCAGTGCTGCTGTGTCTGATCCACTTATACCAGCACAACACACACTAACACACCACCACCATGTCATTGTCACTGCAGTGCTGAGAATAATCCACCACCTAAATAATACCTGCTCTGTGGTGGTCTAGTGGGGGTCCTGACCATTGAAGAACAGGGTAAAATCAGGTTAAAAAGTATGTAGAAAAACAGATGGACTACAGTCAGTAATTGTAGAACTACAAAGTGCTTCTATATGGTAAGTTTTTCAGGATGAACTCAAGTTCATATGCGTGTGAAGGCAGGCGAGCGAATACTTTTGGCAATAGTGTACCTCCAAACTCAAAACATGAGTTAACTATTAAACTAATAACTCATTTTGGATAGCTGATTCGAATTGTATAGTTTGGTTTCAAGGCAAAATATTCAATAATAACAATTTTCAATTTTAAACTGAGACTGGGTATTTATTGATAAAAGATGTGAGGACATTTTAACTTTGGTGGAACTTTCCATTTTTCACACTGTTTAAGCTTTATAATTTGTTTAAATTACATTTTCAAATGTATTGGTGAACTTGTAATACAATATAATTTAGTGGAGGATTTATTAGATTATTTTAAAATCATGGGCAACAATATGGACTTGGCATCTACAATTGTGGCTATAACAGCCTCCACTCTTCAGGGACAGCTTTCCAAAGACTTTGAAAGTGCTTTTGTTTCCCATGTAGCTAAAAAAAAGGTCAGATACTAATGATAGGCAAAAGCTGTAATCCAAAATCAACCTTCCAATTCATCCCAAAGGTGTTCAGTAGAGTTAAGAGTTAAGGTAAAGACAGTGTTCTCAAATCGCTGAAAGACATTCCGAAGGGGTCGGCAGCTATTGATTGCTCCTATGTGTAGTGAAAGAGGTGGTAAATGTTTGATACCCTGCATAGGTCTGGCGTTGAGCACAGTGGTCACATGACTCACCGCGACCCTGATCACAATTAAGCATTTACTGGAAATGAATGAGTTAATAACCAAGTTTCTACTTAACACGTATTGGTTGTTATTAGTTTGAGGATAATAAGTTATAATAATGCAAATGCTTAACGTTAGTTTCATTGCCATAAAGCGATTAAACTGTAAATAAGGTGCTGACATGATGTTAGACTCACTGTCAGCAGCTAAAACTACAACAGTATGAGTAAAGGTTAAAACACAGTAAAAAGAGTTTACATTAGACTGCATGTATTATTTGTGTAAGGTTTTTTGCAAACAGTGTAAACAGAACAAACAACCGTTTATTATTCCAAACAAGCGTCTACAAACCTGACAGGAATTGCTGATTTTCCATACGACGTCCCAATTTTCAACTCCCAACAAGTTCTTAAAAGCAAAACACCTCCAGATAAGAAAAATCCCAGTTAATTTTAACACCACTGTGTCGCCCGTATTCCTGCCACAAGTGTTCAAACTGAAATCCCGTGTGAAGGAGAAACACTTCCTGTGAAAAACGCCTCTATGAATGCTAAGGCTCCCTCTTAAACCGCCTACTATCATACTACATAGTATGTACAAATAGTACGCTACACTACTGTGGGTGCTAAATGTGGCGTACTATTTTGGTATACTTTGTAGTACAGTAGTACGCTGTATGAGAATAACCTACCCTAAGAAAATATTCACACCTATTTTAAATATTCAAGGTTCTTAAAAACCTTGTACCTGTAAGCATAAATAATTCGTTTTCTTACAGATTAAACATTAACATTAACATAAAATTAAACATTATCCACGCTGCAATACATTACTGCTGTTTTACAGCTTTTAAAAAATGCAGCAAGTGGTATATAACGGCTAAACATGAACCTTATTCATTTGAGTAAAGCGCCATCTAGTGGCAATTTGGCGAATACCAGGACGAGGCATTAGGAAACACTCGTTTTACCACCGCTTTACCCCCATACCCCACGGTGGCGGCACGGTGGCGCTGTCGCCTCACAGCAAGAAGGCCCTGGGTTCGATCCCCAGGTGGGGCGGTCCGGGTCCTTTCTGTGTGGAGTTTGCATGTTGTCCGCGTGGGTTTCCTCCGGGTGCTCTGGTTTCCTCCCCACAGTCCAAAGACATGCAAGTGAGGTGAATTCTATTCTATCTATTGAACCAGCAATTTTTGTTGCTTTAACTGATTAACTTTTGTTTCGTTTTAACTTTTTTATTGTCATAGCAGGGTTGCTTTCCACATTTCCCCCCCTCAATTTAGTCTTTTTTAATTGCAGGCCACAGAGACCAGCACACATGTGAAGTTGTTGACTGTTGGGTAAAGAGAGTCACACTATGCCCTGTGTGTAGGACATGAGAAAAAACTCTACCCAACCTTCCCTCACTTAGTCATAAACATTTGTGCCAGACTGGCAGCACCACTGAGACTAGAACCTGGCAGCTCAAGCTCTTTATGGTGGTGGGCTAGTGTATTAGACTACAGCACCACCTGAGCGCCCCGTAATTAGCAATAACAGGTTTGTAGCAGAGCCTGTTACCAAGTCTGGCTTCATTTTCCTCAAGAAAATTATGGTATTCAATTCTGTTTGTAGTTCTACAATTACTGACTGTAGTCCACCTGTTTCTCTGCATGCTGTTCTTCAATGGTCAGGACCCCCACAGAGCAGGTATTATTTGGGTGGTGGATCATTCTCAGCACTGCAGTGACACTGACATGGTGGTGGTGTGTTAGTGTGTGTTGTGCTGGTATGAGTGGATCAGACACAGCAGCGCTGATGAAGTTCACCTCACTGTCACTGCTGGACTGAGAATAGTCCACCAACCAAAAATATCCAGCCAACAGCACCCTGTCTGAACTGCCACGCAACATCAAAATCAGGATTTTTAACTCTATGGTGAAGCCTATACTGCTGTATGGCGCGGAGACCTGGAGGACAACAGTCAACACCATGAGTAAAATCCAGACATTTATAAATACCTGCCTCAGGCGGATCCTAAGAATATACTGGCCAATTACTATTAACAACCTGGAGCTGTGGCATCAAACAGGGCAGCAGCCCGTAGAAGAAGAAATCCTCCAAAGAAGATGGAGGTGGGTCGGCCATACCCTTCGCAAACCTGCATCAAATATAACAAGACAGGCCCTCTTCTGGAATCCACAAGGGAAAAGGAAGAGGGGCAGGCCAAGAAACAGCTGGCGCCGTGACCTAGATGCGGATGTGAAGAGGTCGGGGTACACATGGGGACAACTGGAAAAGATGGCCCAGAATCGCGATGACTGGAGAGCACTTGTTCGTGGCCTATGCCCAAAGTTGGGTGGTAAGGCGTAAGAAGAAGAAGAACAGCACCCTGTGGGCAGCACCCTGTGACCATTGATGAAGGTCTAGAAGATGACCAACTCAAACAGCAGCAATAGATGAGCGATCGTCTCTGACTTTACGTCTACAAGGTGGACCAACTAAATAGGAGTGTCTAATAGAGTGGACAGTGAGTGGACACGGTATTTAAAAACTCCAGCAGCGCTGCTGTGTCTGATCCACTCATACCAGCACAACACACACTAACACACCACCACCATGCCAGTGTCACTGCAGTGCTGAGAATGATCCACCACCTAAATAATACCTGCTCTTTAGTGGTCCTGACCATTGAAGAACAGCATGAAAGGGGGCTAACAAAGCATGCAGAGAAACAGATGGACTACAGTCAGTAATTGTAGAACTACAAAGTGCTTCTATATAGTAAGTGGAGCTGATAAAATGGACAGTGTGTGTAAAAACAAGGAGGTGGTTTGAATGTTATGGCTGATCAGTGTACATTCTTGACCCAGTAATTTTTTTATTAAAAATACACAAACAAAGCACATAAATATTCCAATTATTCACTCACAAAAAGATCGGTTGCAGAAATCATTTATCATGTCAGGAGTAGTAACAGACTGATTCATTTAATGCAGTGTACACAAAAGATATGAATCATTATCTTTACCAGTACTTAACAATAAACTAAAGCTCATATGCAACAAGTATAAACACATAAAAATATTTACAAATAAAATAAAAGGTTTAAGAGTTAAAACTTCAAAATTGAGTTGTTAAAAAGAAAGCAATGGTACAAAAGAATCAATTCTCTAATCCTTTGTTGTTTCTATGCACTATGCACATGTCTTAATGTAATGGTACTTTAGAGATAAAAAAAAAACAACTATAAAAAGCACAATGCAAAACATAATGTATGCATCAACAAATATACAGTGGGGTCAAAAAGTATTTAGTCAGCCACTGATTGTGCAGGTTCTCCTACTTAGAAAGATGAGAGAGGTCTGTAATTTTCATCATAGGTACACTTCAACTATGAGAGACAAAATGAGAAAAAAAAAATCCAGGAAATCACATTGTAGGATTTTTAAAGAATTCATTCGTAAATTATGGTGGAAAATAAGTACTCTCACAGACCTGTAACTTCTTCTTTATGAAGCTCTTCTGTCCTCCACTCGTTACCTGTATTAATGGCACCTGTTTGACCTCGTTATCTGTATAAAAGACACCTGTCCACAGCCTCAAACAGTCAGACTCCAAACTCAACCATGGCCAAGACCAAAGAGCTGTCGAAGGACACCAGGAAGAAAATTGTAGACCTGCACCAGGCTGGGAAGAGTGAATCTACAATAGGCAAGCAGGTTGTTGTGAATAAATCAACTGTGGGAACAATTGTAAGAAAATGGAAGACATACAAGACCATTGATAATCTTCCTTGGGGTCAAGATCTCATCCCGTGGGGTCAAAATGATCATGAGAACGGTGAGCAAAAATCCCAGAACTACACGGAGGGACCTGATGAATGACCTGCAGAGAGCTGGGACCAAAGTAACAAAGGTAACACATCAGTAACACACTACGCCGAGAGGGACTCAAATCCTGCAGTGCCAGGCGTGTCCCCCTGCTTAAGCCAGTACATGTCCAGGCCCGTCTGAAGTTTGCCAGAGAGCATATGGATGATCCAGAAGAGGATTGGGAGAATATCATGTGGTCAGATGAAACCAAAATGGAACTTTTTGGTAAAAACTCAACTCGTCGTGTTTGGAGGAAGAAGAAAAACCCAAGATCACCATACCTACTGTGAAGCATGGGGGTGGAAACATCATGCTTTGGGGCTGTTTTTCTGCAGAGGGGACAGGACGACTGATCCGTGTTAAGGGAAGAATGAACGGGGCCATGTATCGTGAGATTTTAAGCCAAAACCTCCTTCCATCAGTGAGAGCATTGAAGATGGAACGTGGCTGGGTCTTCCAGCATGACAATGATCCCAAACACACCGCTCGGGCAACGAAGGAGTGGCTCCGTAAAAAGCATTTCAAGGTCCTAGAGTGGCCTAGCCAGTCTCCAGACCTCAACCCCATAGAGAATTTGTGGAGTCCGTGTTGCCCAGCGACAGCCCCAAAACATCACTGCTCTAGAGGAGATCTGCATGGAGGAATGGGCCAAAATACCAGCTACAGTGTGTGCAAACCTGGTGAAGACTTACAGGAAACGTTTGACCTCTGTCATTGCCAACAAAGGTCATGTTACAAAGTATTGAGTGGAACTTCTGTTATTGACCAAATACTTATTTTCCACCATAATTTACAAATAAATTCTTTAAAAATCCTACAATGTGATTTCCTGGATTTTTTTCCCTCATTTTGTCTCTCATAGTTGAAGTGTACCTATGATGAAAATTACAGACCTCTCTCATCTTTCTAAGTAGGAGAACCTGCACAATCAGTGGCTGACTAAATACTTTTTGGCCCCACTGTACATAAATTACATTAATATCATTTACAATTACAGTTAATCCGTAATTAGCAGTGTGTATGTCCTGTAGGAGCTGATGATGAGCATCCTCCTAAGGACGAGGAGGAAGAGGAGGATGACGAGGCTGTCGATGTTGATGGTGAAGGTTCATGAAAAGAGCTCAGGTCTTCTTCGTTGGCTCCGCATGTGTCCACCACGCAGATGAGACAGCTGGTGACGGGAAAGGCGCGCTCTTTGCTCGACATCACCCACTTGTCTGTTTCTGTGTGGTACTCCATGATGTGGCCTAAACGTCCCACTCCCTGGAATCCAGCCAGCACGTAGATGACCGAACCCACAGCTGCACACTTTACTGTTACACCTCTCCACGGCATCGGTGAGGCCATTCTCCACTCATTACTGCCTATTTCATAATACTCCACTGAGTCCAGACCACCTGCAGGATCAGAAAGAGAACAGAATAGAAATAAATGCTGTTAAAACAGTGCGCATGTTATTATTCTTAGTTTATGAGGGTACCTGCTAGATGCTTACAAGTCTGTTTGAAAATAGTTAACACTAGGTGAGTATACATTTAACTCTAGGTGGGTAACTAATTAAAAAAAAAATTTACACAAAGGAATTTTATTAAAACAGTTTCTTTTTTTCTTTAATAAAATACATGAAGTTATAACTGCAGCAGTTATTAGGAATCACCCTCGGATGAGCCAATCATTGTACGTTTAGTTTCTTTTTTTTCCTCCCAATCTAGTTGTATCCAACTACCCGATTGCATTAAGCAGTACTCCGACACGTGTGCAGTAGCCAACTGCATCTTTTCACCTGCACAAGACTAGTTCATATGTGGATCAGCTTTCTGTATGGAGAAACACACCGTGATCAATGCATTATTCCTCGACTCTGTGCAGGCACCATCAACAAGCCAGCAGAGGTCGTAATTGCATCAGTTATGAGGTCCACTCTGGCACCCCCCCTTGAACAACAACTCATCATTGTTCATGTAGGTGCCCGGCCTGCTGAATGGCAGAGCCGAGTTTCGAACCAACGAGTTTAAAATGTCAGCTCAGGTGTGCTAGTGTGTTTTACTGCTGTGCCACCTGAGCACCAATTTAAGGGCTTTCCTTGACAAAAAAAATCTGTTCATGCACAAAAACTTCCTAAGAAGGAAAAACCTTTTTTGAGGAGAAAACATACCAAGGCCATTCTGTCCACCCACAGCATAGATCCTTGAGTTAGCCACTACCAAGCCATGGTTTTTCCTGCCTTCCCTCATGCCACATAATACCCTCCATCTGTAAAAAAAATAAATAAATAAAAAACATCCTAGTTACTGTTTACAACCTCCCATGGCCTATTTTTGAAGAAATAATTCTGATTATCAAAAGAATAAAAAAAACCCTTCTGTTAAAAATCTCCTATAACACACATCATACTTTAGAGAAAAAAAGTTAGTTACATTTAGCTGAAGTTCAATGTGTTTTTTATATTCTATTTATGCAGTTTCCCTATTTTCTTCTAATGTACTCATATCCAATTACCCAGTCATACATTTCCTCCACTGCTGCAGATCCCTACCCTGACCCAGAGGGGCCATACCTAACACACACCCTGACGTGTGTATTTACCAACTGCTTCTTTACACTTTGCCAGAGAGCTGTATCGTGTACGAAGGGTCACTCACTGTTCTGCTTTATTCATCATCTCTGTGCAGAAGCTATCAACCAGCCATCAGAGCCTAAAATTGTAGCAGCAACGAGGAATTCTTCTATTATCTCTCCCAACAGACACATCCGATCGAGTCTGTACAAGTGCACACATGGTCAATAGCACAGCTGAGATTTAAATCTTGAATTTCTTTTAGGGTGGTGGGCTAGTTCACTTCATTGCTGTGTCACCTGAACACCCTTATTTGTGTTTTACTATACGTTATAAAATATAGTCTATGCTTCCATCTTATCTGTAACAGAAATAAATTCTGTCTTAATTTTCAGCCTGATGGCCCCTGTGCACAATGCTGGGTCCATGTAGACATGGTTTAGTGTGAAGGAACTCCAGTGTCCTGAACAGAGCCCTAACCTCAACCCTGTTAATTAATTTAACAATTAATTGAAATGTCAATTAAATATCAAGCTTTCTCCAACCTCATAAATACTTTTTTGCATAAATGGAAAGAAATTGTCATGAACACTCTCCTTACAATAGTAAAGGCTGTTTGTTGTATCACTGCAGTTATATAATTGGAACATTGGATGTTCAGTAAGTGAAACGAGGTTCTTACTCCTCTGTGTTGGGGTCGTACACCTCACAGTTATTGAGGACTCTACCGGAGACGTTATTCCCCAAACTTCCTCCGCACACATAGATGAGTCCATTAGCCTCCACTGAGCCATGGCTGCACCGCGGCTGTAGCATGCTGGGTTTGTTCTGCCACGTCTCCATCCGAGTGTCATAGCACTCAAACAGGTTTAGTGCTGAGCTCCCTGTCACACACAACACACACACAAATATACACACATGCTTACAAGATTGTGTTTTCCTAATCATAGCAATATGGAACCAACATCTCAGTACAGACATAGCCAAAGTGTGACCCAAATGAGCTTGCAGACAGATTTTATCAAGTTTATATCATAGACTAAATGGCCTACACAACTTAGCACTATGCTGCTACATAATAATTCCCAGCTTATTTACTATCAGGAGAATTAAATAGAAAAACATGACTTCAAAATCCTTGTGTGACAAACATGGAGCTGAACATTGCTCATCTTGCTGGATTTATTTGTGCTACTAGATGTGCAGACAACTAGTGTTTGATTGATCGATTAGTTTTAGCTCCGTACCGACACACTGGGGTCATTTATACGGTGGTACTCAAGTTGCTTCTTCACTTTGTGTCATTTAAAACGAATTATAAAAGATGTTTTAGATTTAAATGTTACAATTTTTTATTATTTTCCCTGGTGCTGCAGATTTAAGCACATTTCGTGTCTCGTTTTCATTTTCGTCTTTCTGAGTTTAGTGTTTTGCAGCAGACAACTAGTGTAAAGGGTAAAATGGTAGTTCCATTTGGGCTCAGTTGCAGTAACACAGATGCTGAAAACGTATGCATCTTCATGTTTCTGCATAGTCAGTTTCTCAGGTTTAGACCCCCATGTCACCACAAGCCATGATTTCCTCTTTCACAACAAACTCACCCACTTCTGAGCCTCCTGAGGTGTAGATCTTGCCTTTGGAGGCACAGGCTGCCAAACTGTCTCTGGGGTTAGGAGGGCCGAGTTTCGAATACCAGCTGTCCTTCACCACATTGTAACAGTCCATCCTTTTGATAGGGAAGAGCTGCGAGCCTCCTAGGATGTAGACCACGTTGTCCCAAAAAACTGCTGCTGCATCTCGCCGTTTCTCAAACGGGCAGCGGATGTCAGTCCAGCTGTAGTCCTAAAAAACACCACAAATTGCAGACTGATCTCGAATACACACCACTCAATTATGCTTAACAAATTAGATTTACAGGACGTCATAGAAATCCTTCTGTCCTTGTTTTACAGTTTCTAAGGCATGGTTATACTGAAAAAAATATTAGAAATTCATGCCAAACACATTCAGTTTATGATTTTGCCCCAGGCACAAAGCAAGCTCCATCAAGACATGGTTTGACAGGTGTAGTTTGAAAGAACTTTAGTAACCTGCACAGAGCCCCAACTTTCTTTTTTCATCCCCTGAAATATAGCTTTTTTTACATTACAGGTGATTGTTGCTCAAAATTATTCTTCATCATATATGGTAATAAAACTTTTTCATGCCCTGTTCATAAAAAGCAAACATTTACATTACATGCTATATTTTAAGCTGAGATTTAGGCCACTTGATCACTTACAGTGGGGCCAAAAAGTATTTAGTCAGCCACTGATTGTGCAGGTTCTCCTACTTAGAAAGATGAGAGAGGTCTGTAATTTTCATCATAGGTACACTTCAACTATCAGAGACAAAATGAGAAAAAAAAAAAATCCAGGAAATCACATTGTAGGAATTTTAAAGAATTTATTTGAAAATTATGGTGGAAAATAAGTATTTGGTCAATAACAAAAGTTCAACTTAATACTTTGTAACATAACTTTTGTTGGCAATGACAGAGGTCAAACGTTTCCTGTAAGTCTTCACCAGGTTTGCACACACTGTAGCTGGTATTTTGGCCCATTCCTCCATGCAGATCTCCTCTAGAGCAGTGATGTTTTGGGGCTGTCGCTGGGCAACACGGACTGCACAAATTTTCTAAGGGGTTGAGGTCTGGAGACTGGCTAGGCCACTCCAGGACCTTGAAATGCTTTTTACGGAGCCACTCCTTCGTTGCCCGAGCGGTGTGTTTGGGATCATTGTCATGCTGGAAGACCCAGCCACGTTCCATCTTCAATGCTCTCACTGATGGAAGGAGGTTTTGGCTTAAAATCTCACGATACATGGCCCCGTTCATTCTTCCCTTAACACGGATCAGTCGTCCTGTCCCCTTTGCAGAAAAACAGCCCCAAAGCATGATGTTTCCACCCCCATGCTTCACAGTAGGTATTGTGTTCTTGGGATGCAACTCAGCATTCTTCTTCCTCCAAACATGACAAGTTGAGTTTTTACCAAAAAGTTCCATTTTGGTTTCATCTGACCACATGATATTCTCCCAATCCTCTTCTGGATCATCCATATGCTCTCTGACAAACTTCAGACGGGCCTGGACATGTACTGGCTTAAGCAGGGGGACACGCCTGGCACTGCAGGATTTGAGTCCCTCTCGGCGTAGTGTGTTACTGATGGTAGCCTTTGTTACTTTGGTCCCAGCTCTCTGCAGGTCATTCATCAGGTCCCTCCGTGTAGTTCTGGGATTTTTGCTCACCGTTCTCATGATCATTTTGACCCCACGGGATGAGATCTTGACCCCAAGGGAGATTATCAATGGTCTTGTATGTCTTCCATTTTCTTACAATTGCTCCTACAGCTGATTTATTCACACCAACCTGCTTGCCTATTGTAGATTCACTCTTCCCAGCCTGGTGCAGGTCTACAATTTTCTTCCTGGTGTCCTTCGACAGCTCTTTGGTCTTGGCCATGGTTAAGTTTTGAGTCTGACTGTTTGAGGCTGTGGACAGGTGTCTTTTATACAGATAACAAAGTCAAACAGGTGCCATTAATACAGGTAATGAGTGGAGGACAGAAGAGCTTCTTAAAGAAGAAGTTACAGGTCTGTGAGAGCCAGAAATCTTGCTTGTTTGTTATTGACCAAATACTTATTTTCCACCATAATTTACGAATAAATTCTTTAAAAATCGTACAATGTGATTTCCTGGATTTTTTTTTCTCATTTTGTCTCTCATAGTTGAAGTGTACCTATGATGAAAATTACAGACCTCTCTCATCTTTCTAAGTAGGAGAACTTGCACAATCAGTGGCTGACTAAATACTTTTTGACCCCACTGTATCACTTTATCCTAGTCAGGTTTGTAATAAGGAGCAGGAATACACCACGGACAAAGTTACAGTCCATCATAGGACCCCACACTCAACTACTTACTTGCGTAAACGTAAGTACGCTGGCATAATTCTAAGAGGTTCAAGAAAAATACCAATCCACAAGGGCAGAAAAAAACTTCTTAGAGACACCCTGTGTCTGTGAGGATTAAACCCAGGTTTCCAGGACCCACGCTGCTTTGCGGCACCCACCCATATTGTTATATTCTGAGGGTGGCACAGTGGCTCCTCACAGCAAGAAAGTCCTGGGTTTGATTACCAGGTGGAGCGATCTGGGTCCTTCATGTTTGAGTTTGCATGTTCTCAACATGTCTGTGAGGGTTTCCTACAGAAGCTCAGTTTTCCTCCCTCAGTGCAAAGACATGCAGTCAGGTTAATGTGAGATACTAAAAATTGCCCTGTGTGTGTGAATGCATGAGTGTGTTTGCCCTGTGATGGACTCACGTCCTGTCCGGGGTGTGTCCTACCTTTCGTCCAGTGAAACAGGCAAAACAGACAACAAATGTATGAATGAATGTTATATTGTGACAGTGGGAATTGATATTGATTGGCTTGTTATGCTTTCCTAAATGTGCATCAGTTTAGAAGAATGAATCATTTGCACAGAAGTCAGATATAAGCCGGATTAAACAAAGTGGTGGTAAGAGTAACCAGTCATACCTTGGGGTTAAAGTAGCGGCAGGATTGTGGCTGTGAGCCGCCAAACAAAGCAATACGGAAGTCGTGCTTTTTTCGACGTGGCCGACTGCTCTCACCCAGTTCCTCTCTATCCTCAGGGGAAAGGAGATGATACCGCATTCCACCTAGTACTCACACACATATTATATACAATTATTACACACAACATTCACACAACATTATAATCCTGCCTAAAGAAACCACTATTCCATACACATTCACAATAGCAAATACTCTACATGCTAGATTAATGGCCATACGCAGTGGGTGTGACTCACAGATGACCATTTTGAGGCACTCAGGGTTGTCCTGGATCAGAGGCTCAGCCTGCACTGTCTTACTTAGGAAGTTTTTGGACACTAGCGGGAAGCGCACTTTGCTCAGTATGTCCACGATGTATTTCTGCCGATTCAACACGTCATATTTTAACCACCGCACAGCTGCGTCGTAGATCTGCACGAAAACACACACACACACTTGCTCAACAGGCATACATGGCAGTGAAATATTTGAATATGCACACTGTATTTAAAATGTGTCACACAACATTAATAATAATGACCTACGGTGTAGATAAAACCTTGGGGGTGCTGGGCTCACCTGGTCCTCTGCTCTAACAGTCAGCATGTCCTGGTGGAGCAGATGTGTGACTTGCTTCACGTCCAGCTGCAGGAACTCGTCCATTTTATACACATCTGTAAAGTGCTGGTAGATAAACTCGTCTGCAGCTGTTTTCAGCTCCGGACAGTTAAGGCACTCGGCTAACGCACTAATACCTGTGGAGTTGAAATACCAACACAAAAAACACATACATTTCTATTACTTTCCTAAACTGCCTCACTTATAACTATAAGATAATGGTTAAATTAATAATCCTAAATTCATTAATAATTCAACTTAGCCATCACACACACTGCTTGTTGCTGAGCATGAAATATGAAAAAAGATCAATAATTGCCAGTTTAAACATTTTACATGAACGCTCCTGTCTTGGCAGAAACATTATTTCGCTCTCATTTCAAGTTTGTCGACAGCTTTATTCTGGCCAGGGTTGCAACACTCAGAAACATTGGGAGCAAGGCAGTAATCCCCTAAACAGGGTGCCAATCCATCTCAGGACTTGCCAATATTGTTATTCAATCATATAAACAGTTAAAACATAGACCCTGATCTGATGCTCCCCAGTCTACACACACAAAAATGTAGCATAGTCATTTCATCAATGCCATGATAACTAATCTCAGCAATAACCCAGCTGATTATGTTTAATTTAGGGATGTAACGACAGTTAAAAATCAATTCACATGTGTAACGATTTAAATCGGTTTACATGTATAATGAATCGATATTCATTTTGAACAGCAGAGGACACTGGCGCTATTCACCTCGCCTGGTTGACGTCACTACAGGGTTGCCAGGTTCTGAATTTTCCAGCCAAATTTATTTATGTGAGAATACTTTCTTAATTTGTATTATTCATTTATTTATTTAATGTGGGATTTATTTCATTTTAGTTTTTTTTTTTTTTTACACAAAAAGGGAAATGTGCAGCATTGTTTTGCATAGTCTGTACCTACCTCAAAAATAAAAGGGCATTCATTATTTAGATAAATAAAAGGTAAGCACAAATACAGTATTTTTTTTTTTTTAGAGAAATAATAAAAGGAAACTTTTTCATAATTTGTCTTCAATTTCATTTTGTTTAAAAATTCTGGAAAAAATCATATCGTGAACCCAGTATCATGAATCGCATCGCATCATGGGTAGAGTGTATCGTTAATTTAGAAGACAAACCAATAAGATTAAAAATATTATAATTGTTTTTGCCTGGATGTCTGCCAAAATAAGAACTAAAATGGATAGATTTACCTAGACAGTTAGTTGCATCCACTTGATCTTTCAGAAAATCCACACACATTTTCTTTACTGGTTCTATCTGATACTGGTTAGCAGCATTAAGCAGAGACTGGACGTTGTTGCTGTTGACTGAAATGCTGAAAAAAATTCATGCATCCATTTGTCACAATAAAATTACAATAGAACAGTAGAGGACCATTGTACAACATTACTGATGAATTCTGGATTCTAAAGTCAGAAGTCCCCAACCTATTTCAGAAAATTTACAGCAACACACACAAACCTATTCAACACCTAAGAACAGTTTAGAGTAGCCAATCCACCTACAAGCCTTTTAGAGGTAGGAGAGAAACATACTCTCCAGAGGAATTCCACAAAGTCATAATAAAACATACAAAACTTCTTACAGAAACTAGAGGCAAGGATCAAACTCAGATCACCAGAAATGGTGTTGCTGTGTGGCACTCACTTTATCAGCTGTGCTACTGTGCCACCCTGAAGTTCAGAAGTACAATAATAAAATAAAGCTTGGACTTTATAAATAGGGAAAAAAAGCTAAAAAAAGACTTGTACTTGCTCCTTAAACATGTTTGAGTGAATTAGTGCATGTCTGTTGGCCTCTGGTTTTGAAGGGAACACTTTTAAAATACTTATAATATTGCAATGGAAGGGAAACTTTGGCTTAGCTATTGTAACTTACTGTACTGTAAGCTTAATTAAAACATTTACAGTAAACTGTATGATAGATCATTAATTTAATCATCATTTTACCGAGCTGTGTACACAAATTCCACCAGCAGCTCAATGATCTCAGGCTCGGCACCCCCAAGTTCCACCTCATGGTTTGTGGCTTCCATCATGTTGGCTGCAATATAGACAAAAATTAATATTATGCTAGGATATCTGACAAACCAGTCCAGTGTATCCTAACTCCCACCCCTCCAGTAAGATTCAGTCATCATTTTTAGTCCTTACTTGTAAACATGAGGTTGAAGAAGTGGCTTGCAGCCGCCAGAACCACTCTATGAGCAAGGATGTGTTTTCCCTGTACCACCAGTATGACATCACACAGGATCCCCTACAAAATCAAAGACCATCTTGCTTATAGGCACAACAATTTAACAGGATAGTGTGAAGCTCCATAATACAGACATAGCACCATATTTATACACTGATCTCTTCATTCTAACATGGCCAAACTTTAACTAAAATTATGTTTATTTTCTGTGACTAAATAACGTGAATGCCAACTTTTTGTCCATAAAACGTTTTATAAGGTTTAAGAAACCACCAGACCTACTGGATTACAGGTTTTAATCCACAGTCAAGCAAGCTTTACATCACCATGAGAGCACCTGCTTCAAACTGCCATCTTAAAACTTGAAGTTTGCTGCTGATCACGTAGACAAAAATGTCTACCGGGAAAGTGTGAAACCAAGATTAACTCACAATCCCATAAGTATAATTGAAGAAGTGAACATACTGCAATTATGCCCAACAACATTGTAGCTGCTGTTAAGCATGTTGGTGGTAGTTCTATGATGCGGGGTTGTTTTGCTGCCAATGGAAGTGTCATTAAAATTAAGCCTGAGTGGGAATATAAAAAGTCAGGTGCTAGAAAACCAACTAATTTAATTCAGCTTAGTTCAACAAGACAGACTCCAGTCAGTAACAGAATACCTACAAAATGCACATTCATGGTAGGTGTGCCTAATCAATTGAACAGTGATTACATAGTATACTGTGGCACCAGCGAGTAGGAAGGATAGCGTCAGGGCCGCAAGTGAGCTGCCTTTGGCAGTTCATTCAGTGGATTAGGAACAGACACCCATTCATACACACATACATTCATACAATAGACAAACATTTAAGCTACTTACCCAACCCAAAACCCAAGGTTTTATTGCTCCACCGCAAGTCAGAGGTTTTCACACTGCTGTCTTCAGCCTTGCTGTCAATCAACTAGAATGAACGTGTCAGATTTATTTGTAAATAAATCCTAATACAGGACATGCTCTTATTCACACACTAGTTTGTTTCTTCTCGTTTTGTCACACAAGATAAAGTTTTGGTGCAGATACAAATAAACTATGTCGTACAGGACAATAAGCAGTCTGTTATTATTTAAGGTTATTCATCTCAGCTGCACTACCATTTACTTTCAAAAATAGTTTCATTCATGGTGATCTCTCTTGTTCATTTAAACTTCACAAACTGCATCCATGTGATTTAAAAATTAACAAACAGTATGTAGAACAAGTTTAACCTATAGACCAGTCCATTACACTAACAACACAGGGGGGAACACATTTACCTGGAGGCCTGGGGAATATGGTTCCCCACATGTATATCACTGTGTGTGTAATTATAAAACACTACAGTGATGCTGGTGATGTATTTACCTGTTGTCATTATGTAGAACAAGTTTAACCTATAGACCAGTCCATTACACTAACAACACAGGGGGGGAACAGATTTACCTGGAGGCCTGGGGAATATGGTTCCCCACATGTATATCACTGTGTGTGTAATTATAAAACACTACAGTGATGCTGGTGATGTATTTACCTGTTGTCATTATGTAGAACAAGTTTAACCTATAGATCAGTCCATTACACTAACAACACAGGGGGGAACACATTTACCTGGAGACCTGGGGAATATGGTTCCCCACATGTATATCACTGTGTGTGTAATTATAAAACACTACAGTGATGCTGGTGATGTATTTACTTGTTGCTATTATGTAGAACAAGTTTAACCTATAGATCAGTCCATTACACTAACAACACAGTGGGGGAACAGATTTACCTGGAGACCTGGGGAATATGGTTCCCCACATGTATATTACTGTGTGATGATTCTTTTTTTTTTTTAATTGCAAACTACAGGCACACACACATTTTAAGAACAAAATATCTGTATTAGAAATTAGTGTTAAACTAAATTATGCATATATTACAATTATGCAAATATATAATAAAGAAATCCACCTCAATGCAAAGTAAAACTTAAATACTTGAAAAACTAACATATTTATAGCTTAATAAATATATATATTTTTTAAACTAAATAAAATAAAATCTGACATGTGCAAATTTATTTGGGGATGGTGCCCTGAGATTGACTAGCATCACATCCATAGTGCACTCCTGCCATACGTCCAGTTTCCCCAGGAACAGTTCTGGATCCACCACGGCCATGACCAGGATAAAGCAGTTACTAAACAGAAATGAATGATTAATTTACTATCTACTTTTTAAATAAACTAAAAGAGCAACATAAAATAAAATACAGTAACAAGCAAACTTTTTAGAAATAACGTCCCAGTTAACCTTGGTCTAATCTTCAGTACATGCCGGACAATGAAGATCTTCCTCTACTGGTGGGTTGCCAACACATGACTGGTGGTACCAAAGAAATAGTAATAATGCCTTAATTTTATTGGCTTTTTCATTGCACCATGCTATTATATATGTCCTTGACTTTCCCTCTGGGATTAATAAAGTGATCTATCTATTATAGCTACACTTGTAATTGAGAAGTCTAATGTAACCATAAACCTATTGTGTGACTTTTTATTGATCAATTGAAGGACTGTGTGATCATTGAGATTGCCTGTGATGGATGTGACAGATGGTACCACCAGTCATGTGTTGGCAACCCACCAGTAGAGGAAGACCTTCATTGTGCATGTACTGAAGATTAGACCAAGGTTAACTGGGACGTTATTTCTAAAAAGTTTGCTTGTTGCTGTATTTTATTTTATGCTGCTCTTTTAGTTTGTTTAAAAAGTAGATAGTAAATTAATCATTCATTTCTGTTTAGTAACTGCTTTATCCTGGTCATGGCCGTGGTGGATCCAGAACTGTTCCTGGGGAAACTGGACGTACGGCAGGAGTGCACTATGGATGGGATGCTAGTCAATCCCCAAATAAATTTGCACGTCAGATTTTATTTTATTTAGTTTAAAAAAAAATATTTGTATTGAGCTATAAATATGTTAATTTTTCAAGTACTTAAGTTTTACTTTGCATTGAGGTGGATTTCTTTATTATATATTTGCATAATTGTAATATATGCATAATTTAGTTTAACACTAATTTCTAATACAGATATTTTGTTTGTTTGTGTGCCTGTAGTTTGCAATTAAAAAAAAAAAATCATCACACAGTAATATACATGTGGGGAACCATTTTTTCCAGGTCTCCAGGTAAATGTGTTCCCCCCTGTGTTGTTAGTGTAATGGACTGATCTATAGGTTAAACTTGTTCTACATAATGACAACAGGTAAATACATCACCAGCATCACTGTAGTGTTTTATAATTACACACACAGTAATATACATGTGGGGAACCATATTCCCCAGGCCTCCAGGTAAATGTGTTCCCCCTTGTGTTGTTAGTGTAATGGACTGGTCTATAGGTTAAACTTGTTCTACATAATGACAACAGGTAAATACATCACCAGCATCACTGTAGTGTTTTATAATTACACACACAGTAATATACATGTGGGGAACCATATTCCCCAGGCCTTCAGGTAAATGTGTTCCCCCCTGTGTTGTTAGTGTAATGGACTGGTCTATAGGTTAAACTTGTTCTACATACTGTTTGTTAATTTTAAAATCACATGGATGCAGTTTGTGAAGTTTAAATGAACAAGAGAGATCACCATGAATGAAACTATTTTTGAAAGTAAATGGTAGTGCAGCTGAGATGAATAACCTTAAATAATAACCTGCTTATTGTCCTGTACGATATAGTTTATTTGTATCTGCACCAAAACTTTATCTTGTGTGACAAAACGAGAAGAAACAAACTAGTGTGTGAATAAGAGCATGTCCTGTATTAGGATTTATTTACAAATAAATCTGACACGTTCATTCTAGTTGTTTGACAGCAAGGCTGAAGACAGCAGTGTGAAAACCTCTGACTTGCGGTGGAGCAATAAAACCTCTGACAGTAGTTCACTCAGCACTTTAAAGTATGTATTTAATCACAAACTACCTAACATACAACATGAAATTTAAAAAGAACATACCGCTATAAACACATATTCCAAATAAACCGATGCTCAACGAAGCGACTGAAAAAAACGTCATGATTTTTGCACATGCGCGTTAAAGGGGAAACAGGGGGAACTGAATTCTCCGTAACACCGGGCCCCTAGAGCGACGCTACAATACTATTACAGGTTACACATGATTTATCAGTTATTAAGTTCTGTGTCAAACACCATCATAGGTAATTTTGTATCTCGACCTCACCTAACTTAACTTACATGTCTTTAGACTGTGGGAGGACACCGGAGCCCCCGAAGAAAACCCACGCTGAAACGGGGAGAACATGCAAACTCCACACAGGAGTTTTTTCGCAATGGACCGTAAACACGTGTGTGATTTATATAAGGTTACAGTGCATGATCCTGCATGATTGTGTGTATGATCAGTCAGTGTAAGACCTGTCGGTGATCACCTACCTGTTTCCTTAAGTTATTCATCACTCCCATTATATTAGTCATTAACCTATATTCTTCTTTAGATGTCATTTTCTTATCGTTTTTCTTTTTCGAGCTTGGTGCTTTATCACAGCATGGCGATGCCATCCTCTTCATTTTCTAAAACCAACAATAAAATAGTACTGTTTAAATATAATCACAAGCTGGTAAGGCTGGCGACATACAACCTACAAACATCAATACAGGCCGCCAATCGCTCTATCAAAATAAAAGTCACCCAAATGTTCAAAAAGACTTTAATGCTTAATGCATACATGTAAGCAGGAAATCTTTATGTTTACTACAACTGTTTTATTAATAGCATATTTTACCTTTCAAATCCATGTAATATTTTAGCATGTATTTGCGCAGCTGTGTGACATTTAATACATAAAGTTTGCTAAGAAATTACTGCAGTGCGCTAAACAGACGCCAAATGGCGCATTATGTTAATGAATAGGGCGACGCTTCACTCACGTATAGCAACCGCTTCGTCCTGATCAAGGTCGCAGTGGCTATCGGGAAGCACCCAGAGCAATACATACACCTATCGCACTTTCTCACATGTCAATTTAAAGAAAACCAACACACATACACGGTTTGTAAAAGATGGAGAACATCTCAAAATGACACACGAACAACATTTGCAAATCCTGATCGGAGGTGTTACTCGAACCTATGATGAAGTTGTGAGTTGTAAAGTTTTAGTAAACACACACACACACACACACACCTAGGGGGCAATTTAGTGTCTCCAGTTGGCGACTGCATGTATTTCGAGTGTGAAAGAAAACCGGAGCTGCCGGAGGAAACCCATGCACTGTTTTTACCTTTAGACTGTTTTTACCTGTTTATTCAAATATCGAAAAAATCTTTTTGTATTTTTGCACCTTATTTACTTCTTAGGCACCTTATCTCCATTGCCAATTTGACTGTTTATTCAAATATTGAAAAGTCTTTTTGTATTTTTGCACCTTATTTACTTTTTAGGCTCCATTGCCAATTTTACGCTGCTAATGTACAACATGTCACTACCTCATGAACCATTGTACCATCTATTCACCATCATGTACTAACACTTGTCTTTAGTCCTGTCTTCTAATTACTTGTTTAGATTAGGGATAATTAGGAATATCTTTTGTAGTTATTTATTATAGGATTTTTTGTATTTATTGTTGTACTTACACTGTTTTGTATTTGCACTGTTTTGTCTTGCACTTTTTGTACCGTGTTACACCGTGATCCTAGAGGAACGCTGTTTCGTTTCAATATGTACTTGTATGTAGCTGAAATGACAATAAAACCTCTCTGACTCTGACTGACACACGGAGAACATGCAAACTCCACATAGAAAGGACCCGAAATAGAGCCTACGAGTGAACCCGGACCCTGGAACTGTGCGGCACCAGCACAAAATGTTATCAATTTAAAATAAGTGTATGTGTGTGTGTTGTACACTAGGTGTCAGTGTTTATTTAAAAAGTTTGCTTTTATGGCAGTAGTATGGTAGTAATACATTTGAATTTTGTAGCTTTTCTGCAGATTATTACCCACATAACAAATTGATTTTAAAAGAGAAAAGTCCGGTCTAGATCTGTAAAACAGATCTGGTCCAAATGTGAATGCAGTTTTCATATCTGGCCTAAATGTGTCTGTGACTTGTTTTTTTCAAATTGACATATAGTGGCCCAATTTATGCCCAGATTTATACATGTACCCTTTACATCCAGTTTAGATATAGACCAGACCTGATCCAGATATGCACCAGATCCCTATTTATCTAGCACATGAACTTCAAGCCAGATCCAGCCCAAATGTTGCATGGCATCCAGTCCAATCCAATTCAAACAAAGAAACATTTAGAAATGTTGTACAACGTATTGGTAGGTTTAAATACATCACTGGTTAAATTTGACAAGCTAGAAATGTTAATTGTCTGCTTTAAATATGATATGTCCTTTAATGTAAATGCACAGTGTGGCCCATTCATTATGTTTCATTATGTATCAATTATTAGATACCAAAAACAACAAATCAATTCATTTTGTACACATTCTAAATGTATTACTTTATTTCCTTTGTGTTTACTGTAGAAAAGGAAGATAAATTACTAATGTAAACCCTCAGTGTATAATAAATTCACTTAATTTATCTTCTTGTTTAGCTTTTAGCTGTCATAAAACCCAATATTATCTGTCATTGTAGATGACATGCTGCACATATATACAGTAGTTTCTCTATTATTAGTCTTTTTTTTCTATTTTATTTATGCATTTTCTCCCAATTTAGTGTAGTAAATTTGTCTTCCGCTGCTGAGGGATCCCTGATTGCAGTCAAGGTGGGTATATTGCTGCTCACGCCTCCTCCAACCCACGCACAGCCCTTTGCGGAACCCTTTTTCACCCATGCACTCTGCCAGTCAGGGTCCTTACACAGCGTTTGAAGACCTCACCCACATAGTCTGGTCATCCCGCCCTAGCAGAAACGTGTCTGCTGCAGGCACTGCCAATTATGCCCACTAGATGGCGCCCAGCCGACCGGTGGCAATGCCGAGTTTCGAACCGAGGAGTTCAGAATCTCAGCGCTGGTGTATTATTAGTCTTGATCACATTTTTCTATGGTATGTACAAAGAAAGGGTGCAGATTTCTATGGTTAAAATATGTCATTATCATATTGCCCTTTAACTGTGTACATATAAATATAAACACATTTGAACACGTTTTAAGCAGCAACAAATTACTACTTAATAGAAAACTAACTTAATATTGAGAAAAGTATCCAGACACCACAAATTAATTACCTAAGTACTTTTGTTGTTGGCATTTCCAACTATTGGACATCTGAGGTAAAACTATCTTCGTTTTTTGCAGCATTGTAGGTCAATTTTGTCTCATTCCTTCTAGAAAATACCATCTCCAATTTCCCATGGCTATAAGAATTCCTTTATTCAATGCACATTTTGAAAATCCTCTAAGTTTTCAATTAGAATTTTTTGCTAGGTGGGTATAGGATGTGCTGTAGTTAGTCAGAGGGCAGGTTGACATCTGGTCTCACCTGACTTCAGCCTAATCACTCCAACTCAAAGTCAAGTGTCTGTCCATCAGGACATCCTGCCAGGAGACATCCTGCTCTATTTCTCAGTGTCTGACCAGAAATAGAAAGACCAAGATTTTTTGTCCAGTTTTACTGAGGGCACTAAAGTCCCCGCTACTCCATCTATCTTGGTATCAAAATAATTAATATTTACTGATCAGTGCATGGAGAGTACACAAGATTGCTCTACCAATGCGCAGTAAGTCGAATCAGTGAATCCTTTTACATATTATTAATACAAACAGCAGTGGTAAAATGACTAGAAGGTTACCAATATAAAAATATATATTCTACTAAAAAACTATTCGTTCCTTTAAATTCCCTTTATTTTTGCATATTACACTTGTTTTAGATTCTCATACAAGGACAATGCAAGTAAAAACAAAATGCAGTACAGTTTCAGGATGTTCTGGTAGAAAGCAAAATTATGGTTGTGTCAATTATGGAATGTCTCCCAGGTCCAGCAGTAAAGCACCCCCATGCATCACACTCCCACCACCATGTCTAACTTGGTGTGGTGTTCCTTTTGTAGAATACTATGTTAGATTGTCAACACATGTAAGCAGACTTGTCTTTCAAAAAGTTCCACTGTTGGGCCGCTCAGGTGGCGCAGCGGTAAAAAGAAATGCGCTGCAACCAGGGCTGGATTCTGAGAAGCGTCGTATCGAATCCAGCCTTGCTTTACCGGTTCGAAGCTGAGTGGCTATATGAGCAACGATTGGCCGGTTGCTCATGTGGGGGGTGGGACAAAGAACCGGATGTGGGTCTCTCTCTGTCAGAATGCAATTGCGTTCTCCGCCGGCTGATTGGAGGCGCTTACACAGAGATGGGAGAGGGTGCCCTTAGGGTGTGTCTCTCCGCATGCAACGCTAGGTGGCGCCAAACTCGTCAATGTGTGGGTGGCAAAGATGCATCTGGCTGCTGCTCGTGTTTCGGAGGGGATACGGGTTAGCTTCAATCACCTCCGTCAGGGCAGGGTTCGGCATAGACAGAGAGGAAGCACGATGCTAATTGAACAATTGGATGCGCTAAAAAAGGGGAGAAAAAGGGGTAAAAATAAAAAAAATAAAAAAATGTAAAAGTTCCACTGTTGACTCAACCTGTCCGCTGAACATTATCCAAAAGTTTGTAGTCATCAAAGTGTTCTTATTGGCAAATAAGCCAAGCCTGCATGTTAGTTGCAGTTGCATGTAAAGCCAGTAAGTGTTCCTTGAGATACAGTTGAAAACAGGTGGCATGGTGGCTCAGTGGGTAGCACTTTCTGTGTGGAGTTTTCATGTTCTCCCCGTGTCTGTGTGGGTTTCCTCCGGGTGCTCTGGTTTCCTCCCACAGTCCAAAGACATGTAGGTGAGGTGAATTGGAGATACAAAATTGTCCATGACTGTGTTCGATATAACCTTGTGAACTGATGAATCTTGTGTAATGAGTAACTACAGTTCCTGTCATGAATGTAACCAAAGTGTAAAACATGACGTTAAAATCTCAATAAACAAACAAACAGTTGAAAACATATTTAGCAAGTTTAAAGTTAAAGGAACACTGGCTGCACTACCTGAACATGGCAGAAAGAGGAAGCTATCACAGACTGCAACCAAATTTCTGAGGAGGCATGTGGTCACAAATCCTTGAGTGACTGCAAAAGACCTGCAGCAAGATTTGGTGGCAGCAGGCACTAAGGTTTCAGTTTACATAGTAAGGTGCATCCTAAATGCTAAAAGTCTCCATGCCCAAACTATAAAGAACCCAAAAGCACAATAAAAGTTGGCTCCATTATGTTCAAAACCATATAAATAAGCCATGATAGTTTTGGGATTCTATTTTGTGGAGTGATAAAACAAAACTGGAATTTTTGGGCCTATAGATCAGTGGTATGTCAGGAGCAGGAAAAATCAGGCATATGTTAAAAAGAACACCCTACCTACAGTGAAGCATGGCAGTGACTCGGTGATGCTCTAGTGCTGCTCTGCTTCCTCTGACATAGGAAACCTGCAGTGTGTGAATGGAGTTTTTAAACACTTTACTGTCACAGCTGGACTGAGTATAGTCCACCAACCAAAAACATCCAGCCAACAGCTACCCGTGGGCAGCGTCCTGTGACCACTGATGAAGGTCTAGAAGATGACCAACTCAAACAGCAGCAATAGATGAGCGATCGTCTCTGACTTCACATTTACAAGGTGGACCAACTAGGTAGGAGTGTCTAATAGGACAATGAGTGGATACGGTATTTAAAAACTCCAGCAGTGCTGCTGTGTCTGATCCACTCATACCAGCACAACACACACTAACACACCACCACCATGTCATTGTCACTGCAGTGCTTAGAACAGGGGTCACCAACCTTTTCGAGACCGAGAGCTACTTCAAGGCTACTGAATAATGCGAAGGGCTACTTGGTGATACAAATTTCCTGAATAACATCAAGTTGCACGGTTCACCTTATTATTATTATTTTTATTATTATTATCAATATTCATATATATGAAGAGACTGTCTGATATGTTAATGTTAATGATTCCTCAGAATAATTATTAACAACGATTTACCATGGTAGGAAACATATATTTCAACATGTAACATTATTACTCTCTATTTATCTAAATCTGTCAGAGCTATCACATTTTTGATATTTTTGTAAATATCTGTCTTGACAGTTTTGTATGAATGGTGCTCAGCACATATGTAGCATTTTGATCAAAATCACAAATTTTTTTTTACAAATGATCATCACACATTATGGATTTACTGATCTTTATTATATTTTAATATAAAATAAATATAAAAGGATTTTTAATAAAACAATGTTTGTAGGAGGTAAGGGATGTTAATTTTGTATATAAAAATAGTTTGACATTAATTCATGAAATTATACAAGATTTTAATAGATTTATTTATTTGCACAATAAAATTATTATAAAATAAATATAAAAAATAATTTAAAAACAAGGTTTGTAGTAGGTGAGGAAGATTGATTGTATATAAAAATGCTAAAAAAAAATTATTGAGATCTTTATAGATTTATTCATCTCCATTATAATTTTTTGACAAATTTTTTCATACTTTATTGATACTTTAAAATTAATGGAAAATAAATACAAACGTTATTTAGAAAAAATATGGTTTGTAGTATTTAATGTGTTTGTATAAAAATAGTTTGACATTAATCCATCAAATCATTACAAGACTTTAATGGATTTATTTGTCTGTAATAAGTGCGTAGTGAGTAAACGTCTCCTATGTTTTCTGTTAGTTTGATGACGGTCCCTAACGCGTTAGATGAAGTGGGAGCTTGATAAACGGTCTCATTATAACCTTTCTGTAAATAAATACATGTAATACTAAAATTACCATAAAATAGTTTTTGTAGTATGTTGCCTACTTTTATCTGTGTAAGAAATCATAAATAAAGTGAGTGTTAGGTGTTTTTTCAACCATTTATAAAGATCGAAATGATCGAATGTCAAACGAATGTTGAATATTAAACTTCACCGCTGTCAGACACTGTCCTGTTTGTACTTATCACCTTTACAACATTTTAGAACAAATCATGTTTATTATCAGTTATGTACGATTTAAAAAAAAAATCTGCGATGTACAGGGAAGTTTTTGTAGCAATTACTGAAGTGTCTCTCCACATTCCTCCCAATCATTGTGAAAATATTAAGTTTTTTTTTCGCTTTTCTTTTGTTTTTTATTATTATTTTTTCATGGTAAAACCCGCATCTCGCTCCGTATCGTAGCTGCGCATGCGCTCGCTTGTCTCAGCGTTACGCGCACGTTTAAAAACTCCGCACCCAGACCAGATCAGAGCTCACATAAACATCAAACAGTTTTGTTTTTTAAATGTTATATTCAGTATTGTCATTTTCAAATCTACATCAATGCAAGTGTTATTAATTTAAAAAGAACAGCAACACAAATACACAAATACATATTTTGGAACATGCCACTCACGTGGTCCCTGCAGGCGACCAGGTGCCCGCGGGCACCGTGCTGGTGACCCCTGGCTTAGAATCATCCACCACCTAAATAATACCTGCCATTATTGTTTTGGGATTTTGTTCTGTGGAGGGATGAAACCAAACTGGAATTTTTGGGCCTATAGATCAGTGGTATGTCAGGAGGAGGAAGAATCAGGCATATGCTAAAAAGAACACCCTACCTACAGTGAAGCATGACTGTGGCTCAATGATGCTCTGGTGCTGCTTTGCTTCCTCTGGCATTAACAACCTGCAGTGTGTGGATGGCAAGATGGATTCAATCAAGTATCAGGAAATCCTAGGAGAAAATGTTATGTCTAAAGATTGGGCATCACTGGACCGTCCAATCGAACAATGATCCCAAGCATACCTTAAAGTCCAGCAACACTTGGTTTCAGAAGAAGTCATGAAGGATTCTGGAGTGGCCGTCACAGTCAGCTGACCTAAACCACATAAAAATATTTAGTGGGATTTGAAGAAGGAGGTTGATTTATGCAAAACCAAGAATAATGGGGAACAGGAATGGGCTATAATTCCTCCTAAGCACTACCGGAAGCTGGTGTTTGGCTATGCAGCATGTTTGCAGCAGGTCATAACAACAATAGTGTCTTTATTAAGTGCTACAGATGCTTGTCATGAAGGGCCGGATTAATTCAGAGACTGCAGTATCATTAGAAGTGTCATTTTGTGTTGAATTTGGAGAAACCACTTGTTATATTAGTTGTGTTGAGCTATTTAAATTGTTCTTGATGGATTGGCTTATTACAAACAGCTGAATGTTTGCACATTTTGTTAACAAAAAAATTGCAATTGGGGTTTACTACTGTGTAGAATTTCTGTGTTGTTTTTGTGTTTTATTTAGATCACATAGTAAATATCAGAGATCAGATCAGTGTCAAGGCACTGCAGACAGATCGTTTTTCTTTGTGACCTAATAGGAGTAAGTGAGCTGTCAGAGGGTCCCTTAATGAGAGCTCTTTACACTTGCTTGTTATGCTAAGCCAAAGGAACTTGAATGATTAGAGTTGCCATGAGCAAAGACACACACACATGGATAGCCAGGATTTTTTTACAGCTCTAATTTGGATTGTCTTTTGCTGGTTGAAGCACATAGACACCCTGTACACATATAGAACAAAGCAAGTGCTTTACGGGTGGTTGCTTTTCTCTCGACTGTCAGCTTCATCTGTTACCGTTGATGCTGTCTTATAAAAACAGTAACACTAAGCAAGAGGCTCAAACACTTCCATCCATGTCCTGCTTGATGTATAATTAAGCCATACTACTTAAAGAAATAATGCAGATTTTTAAAATGTAATAGGATTGGTAGCACATGGGCAATTACTGTTAGAATGGGTAACATAGAAATATGGGTGCTGGAATTGATCCGTCTTGTTCTTCCATGTTTCCATTCCAATATTATGCATTCTCTCATGTCTGTCTCATCCTATAAACTTTAAGGTGACATAATAATTGTTATAAAGTGTCGTAAAGAAACCTAAGAAAACATTTCTGCTCTTTTAACTGTAGGAGGCAGCACTTTTTATTTTCAATTGCTCTTGAGTGAGTTACAAAAGCATAAAAAGAGACCAGATCTGATATACAGCAGATCTCTCTCACTATGCTGAACAAGGCAACAGAACAGACCGGTCACTAAACACATCAAACCTAACAAAAATGGTAATTTAAAAACTCAAACATAAACACGAACATGAAATACAACATAAATTACGTCACAACTATTAACATAAACACTACTCACACTATTCCAACCATAAAACCCATTTAACCCTTATTAATGTTTCAGCCATGGACGCAGTGCATCGTGTAATACTGTGTTCCCATGACCAGTGATGTAAGCAGGAGGAACGCCCCCTGCCTTCTTATTACGGTGAGCCACTCTCTACAATATGAACACGAAGCAAACATTTATGGGCACAAACAGAGAACCCTGTCCTGGCGTTAGTCCCATAATGCGAGGTCCACTTTTGTGTATTTGGCGTGGTCTAGGGTGTCTTCGGGGGCCGCGTTGACGATCTTTATGTCTGCATTGATACGGTCCAGCCACCGTATCTTTGGTCATCCCCTCGATCGGTGCCCTTGGGGGTTCAGTTGCAGGGCTGTTCGGGCCACTAAATCCGCCTTGCTCTGCATGACGTGTCCATACCAGTGCAGCCTCGCCTCTCTTATCTTCTCTTGGATAGGGGCAATGCTCAGACGTTTCCGGACGTCCTTATTGGTGATGTGGTCCCACCTCATTAGCCCCAGACTCCACCAGAGCATCCGCATCTCCATGACATGGAGTATTTGCTCGTGTTTTACGGACACCGGCCAGCACTCGGTGCCATAGAGGGCCACTGGGCGGACGACGGTATATTTTGGCGGGCATATGGTGGCCACAGAGCACCCCTGTGAGCACAAACAGAGATATTTTTAAAAAATTGATAGGAAGGGACTCCATTCATGCTTATTTTGATGACTGGAAAAAACCCTATATCCATATAGAGCTTCACTGTGGGTATGCTGTTCTCTGATCTTACAAGCAATCCTTTCTTCTCCAAACATGACAAGATATATTATTGCCAGTGTTCTACTTTTTCAGTGTTTTTAAAAAATGTGTGCGACATTGTAGATCTTCATCTCAGTACTTCTATTTTAACAGAGGAGCTTTGCATGGAGTGTATGAACAATGACTTTTGTAGTGCAGTTTATTGTTAATTGTTTACTGTGTGACTCTCTTTTCTCAAGTGACTATGGGATTCTCTCTGATTTTTCTTATTATTAGTCTGGGAGCACATAAAATCTTGTGTGTGCCTGTCGGAAGACAATTTGTGGTGCAATGAACTTTTCACTGGCACATTTGCGGAATGGTTGTTTTGACAGGAAGGTTTAAGATTTATTCTTTTTACTTTTTCCTTTTAAGTGTTGCTTAGAAGTTTCATTTGTAAGACCTTTAAGAAGCTTTTCATCTTTATCATTATAGGCACTTTCCAAGCAATGGCAACATCCTTTATAATGAAATCAGGTGCAGTTTTACATGACTTTTTTTAAATTTATTTATGCATTTTCTCCCCTTTTTCTCCTGATTTAGCATAGTTAATTTGTCTTCCACTGCTAGGGATCCCTGATTGCATTCGAGGATGGTATGCTTCTGCTCACACCTCCTCCGACCCGTGTGCAGTCCTATAGCGGACTCCTTCTTTTCGCCCATGCATTCTGCACAGACGCCTCTATCTGCTAATCGTGGTCCTTACACAGCATATGAAGTCCGGTCATCCCCCCCCTAGCAGACATGGTGGCCAATTATTGTCTGCTGCAGGCACTGCCAATTGTGCCCGCTAGATGGCGCCCAGCCGACCAGTGGCAAAGCCAAGATTCGAACTGAGGTGTTCAGAATCTCTAGCGGAATATCCCGCTGCGCCACCTGGGCACCAGTGACTTTTTTAAACAATAATAATATTATAGTGTACATTTTTTTTTTAGATTTACAGTATTTGTAATATTTATAAAATATTTACAATTTGAATGTAGTGACATATTTTCCACTATGATTTTTTAAATCTTTATTTATGTTTATAAATACATATTTGATGCCATAGAGAACATACTGAGGATTTATTTAATCTGTTGCATCACTGTGCAAGAGACTGGTATCAAAATGAATGCTTTCACACTGCGACATTCGACAGTCAAGCAAAACAGATTATCCTTTTAAAACTGGATTAAAGAATAGCAACAATATATAAGTAAATATGAAATTTGGTACTGATACGGTCCTGTTCATTGCCTAACCCAGTGCTAATGCACTCTGTTAAATCCACTGAAATAAAAGAAAAATTACACCTTTTTACTGCCAAACTGCTTAGTGGTTCACACGATTTTTTAGAAAGGCATGGAGAGCTCTTTCATTGTATTTGTGGGCTGTTTGAGAGAAAAGCACATGCAGTATTTTCGCACATGCACACACACTCACACACACTTTGAATGGAAATCCATTTTTCATCACCATTTGTGCTTGGAAAGACTCCATGAGCTCCTGTCAGATTAAATATCATGGAAGCACTCACACTAAAAGACGCAAGCTACAATTACCTCATCATAGCGCAATCATCATTCACACATACCACATGAAAAACCCTTAAAATTAAAATAACAGGATAAAACTCAAAAGATACCACTGTTAAATACACCAAGTCAGAACTATAACTCGGCCACTAAAAAGCTTACAATATATATGTAATTCAGCTCTGTATTATGAAGACTCATTGATTTGGCATTGTGGAGAGAGCCTGGGAAGTACCTGCAAAATAGCAATAAAGGCCATGTCTGTTTGAAGTGTAAAAATATCCCCTTCCCCATACAAGCTGTGTGGCTAGACCTTTTCATTGACGTAATGGTCATGTCAAGCAGATCTTACAGGAAGGGAGGCCTTCACATGCAGAGAGAACAGAGAGAAGCTTCATATTGCCTTTCTCTGCTGGAGGCTTTTATAATTATCCAAGATCCAGACACTGTAATTAAGACGCTGTACACCAATCTTACTTCTGCCCTTTTAACTGCTGGGGACTTTCCAAAAACATAATTCAACAACAATGCTGTAAAATCTAGAAAATTGTATTAAGTAATAGGCTTAGTCATGCTGATATAATGACCGAATCAATAAGTAAGTAGAGATCGTTATAACAGAGACTAATTAACGCTCAGTCTTTCCTGTTGCATTGTAGATTTATTACTGTTCTATATGAAGAAGAAAATTGTGTAATAGGAAATAGTGCAATAGGAAATGGTTAGAGAAAATTATGTATTAGATTTATTAAAGCTCGAGGATCCACCTAACTATCCCTCATCTCAATTAAAACACTTTAATCCTTGAATGCCAATATACTTCAACACTCCTGCCATTTTTTTAAATCATTGCTTAATAAATTCCGTTTTGCCCAGGCTTATGTTTAGAGCTCCGGAAAGTAATTAAGATTTATGATCCATTTGGGAATTTTGAGATTTGCTGTAGCAGGACAGAGGAATTATCTCCACTGTCAATTTAATGCCTACTTAAAGGCAATGCAGCTGAAAATCTTTAACCATCCTTAAAGCATTGCGGTCTAAAGTAAAAATATTAGACAGTCCATGGTATGTGGTATATATGTATTATTGACAAAAAACAGTGGACTTGACTTTCAAAAATGTTATACTATATATAGTTATACAATGATATCTTTTGTTTATGCATATGATTGTGTCACGCTTCCTCTCCACTAATGCCGGGGAGAACGAAGCTAACCCACGCCCCCTCTGACACTGGGGCAGCAGCCGTATGCATTTTGTCACCCACACTAGGTGAGCGCATATATGCGAATCAGCCTAGTGTACGGAGAGACACACCCTGATCAACGCACTCTTTCCCGCCTCTGTGCAGGCGCCATCAATCAGCCAGCAGAGGTCTTAGTCCCTTAATACCCCACCCCTATATGAACAACAAGCCAATTGTTGTTTATGTGGCCGCTCAGCCCAGCAGGATGGCAGAGCTGAGATTCGATACGATGTATTTGAGATCCCAGCTCTGGTGCGCTAGCGTGTGTTTTTACCGCTGCACAGAGCAAATTTGTTTGTGTTGATTTTGAAGCCCTGTTACTTTTGTTTTAAAATAAGAATTCAATTTATAAAAGTACAGTAATTCTAAAAATATTTTTAAAATGTGGGTAGCACTGTCTCCTCACAGCAAAAAAGGTCCTGGGTTCAATCCTCAGGTGAGGTGGTCCGGGTCCTTTCTGTGTGGAGTTTGCATGTCCTCCCCGTGTTTGCATGGGTTTCCTCCGGGAGCTCCAGTTTCCTCCCACAGTCCAAAGACATGCAAGTGAGGTGAATTGGAGATACAAAATTGTCCATGACTGTGTTTGACATTAAACTTGTGAACTTATGAATCTTGTGTAACAAATAACTACTTGCTAAGATTTTTTTTCCAGTGTAGTGTTATAGTCATACTAGATTGAAATTGAGCACTCAGTTTTAATCTAGAATGCCAAGATTCTGAACTCCTCGGTTCGAAACTCGGTGTTGCCACCGGTCGGCTGGGCGCCACCTAGCGGGCATAATTGGCAGTGCCTGCAGCAGACATGTGGGCTATGTGGGTGGGGTCTTTAAACGCTGTGTAAGGACCCTGATTAGCAGATAGAGAGGCGCCTGTGCAGAATGCATGGGTGAAACTGGGTTCCGCTAATGGCTGCACGCAGCTCGTCGGAGGCATGAGCAGCAATATACCCACCTCGACTGCAATCAGGGATCCCCAGCAGCGGAAGACAAATTGACTACGCTAAAATTGGGAGAAAATGAGAGAAAATGCATAAATAAAATAGAAAAATATGCCAATATGCCAAACATATCACGGTAAAAACAAACAAACAGGATTGCATGTAAACCTCTGAATTGTTACCAAATGCTGATTTTAATTATTTTTCATATGGACTGTCTAATATTAGTCTATACAGTGTCTTTCATAAATATGTGGCTAGTAAGATTCACTCTAGTGGTCAAGCAATACAGAAACCAATTCTGGTTTTTTAAACACTGGGTCACAACCCTTGGGTGGGTTGCGAGCAAAACAAAGGGTTGCAAAGAAAAATAACAGGAATTAAATAAACACATAGGCACAAACACGGATGAACTTGCACTTGAACGCCCCCTTGTGGAGGCATCACATTACACCTAGTAAAACACTGTGGGACCAGATTGCCATTAAGTTTATTAATTAAGTATATTTAGTTTGTGTTTTGTTTTGATGAATTTGATGTATTAATGAATTTGATGTGTTGTCTGGGTTAAAATCATGGACAAAATGTGGGTCGCTTGAAAAAAAGTTAACCCTGACTTATGCTATGGTTAACCTAGTAAAATAATTGTCATACAGAGAATCAATAAATACTAAAACACTAAGTGAAAGGATATAGGCAGAACATACTAAATCCCACATACAATATCTGGAAGCGAGGATCAGTCCCTGAAGCTGTATGTCTGTGCCACGTGCCACTCTAAGTGCAAATTTATTCATGTGGTACACACACACATCCTTGAAGAACTGGATGCTCTAAATTGCCTCTTGGTGTGTGATGGGCTGTGATGAATTGGCACCTCATTCAGAGTGTAAACCCGCCAGCATCCAGTGTTTCCAAAATATTCTCGGAACCCAATCATAACCCTCACCAGAATGAAGTTACTAAATATGAATTAATAAATAAATCAAACATACATTACAGATGAGAAAAACAATTCAACTTGTGTTAAGTATTCTATGGACAAAAATATATAGTACAATACATTGTTTTCCCCTTTTCTCCCCTGTAAGATTGACCCTCATCATGATGGCAAGCCCCTCACTTACGTGATAGTAGATGGAAAAGAACAAAGAATCTAAGACCAATCTGTCTTTAATGAGGCACACAAGCCTCAGTGGGAGGAAATTAATTTACAAGGTGTCTTTGCGATAGTGGGTCGACAAAAGGATGCATTATCCCTTACATTAAAAGCCGCTTTGGGACTAGCTGCTAGCACGATGCTAGTTATGTGCTCCCACACAGGGCCCAGCAGACAACCCCCCCCCCGATCCTGCCAGCCTGCCTGGCTTGTTGAGCTGTGAAAGCTCCTCGCTAACAAGCTGCCGTTTGCACATGAAAGCAAACAGAAGGATTTCTCTCTACAAACAGCTCGCTCGGTCCAAATTTGCATACTACACTCTTCCCAAAGCTGCGGTCCAGCTAATATAGGCAGTCTAGCTAAAAATAGCCTAAATGAAAGGGCATGAGGGAAAAAAAGGATAAAAATCGCCTCTTCCTAAGCATATTGTACATTGCTGAGTGTCATTCACCTTCCCGGAAATGTTATGCCCTTAAAGCTAATTTACAGAAAGTCTTGACATGTGGGGCTTGCCCTCTTAAACCAGTAATTAAAGATATGTAGACAATCCCCAGCTCTGATACTTATACTAGCTCCAGGTTTAATCAGGCTTTTTGAAAGGCAGTACTCTACATTCACTTTTTAGTCTTTATGGCTTACCTCAATTCATTCCACCTTCCAAAAAGATGTAGTTCAGTGTTGCATATGGGCAACTTAGTATGGGTGTGTAAAACCAGACCCACAGTAACCCTGATCAGAACAAGACTTAGTCAAAATTACTGAATAAGGGGCGCCCAGGTGGCGCAGCGGGATATTCCGCTAGCACACCAGTGCCGAGATTCGGAACTTCTCGGTTCAAAACTCGGCGTTGTCACCAGTTGGCTGGGTGCCATCTGGCAGGCATAATTGGCAGTGCCTGCAGCAGATACTAAATGGCCACTGTATCTGTGGGTGGGGACCGGACTATTTGTGGGTGGGTTGGTCTTCATACGTTGTGTAAGGACACTGATTGGGGAAGAGACGCCTGTGCAGAATGCAGAGGCGAGAAGAGGAGGGCTGTGCACGTGTTGGGAGAGGCGTGTACAGCGACATGCTCTCCTCGGATGCAATCAGGTTTCCTGAAGACAAAAATTGAGTGTGCTAAATTGGGAGGAAAATGAGGAGAAAATGCATTTAAAAATATTGAATAAATAAATAAACTTCTGTAACATTAGGTGGTCTTTATATACTTATAGAGCCCCCAGTACAGTCTAATAAGCAATTCTTGTTTCTACATACACTTTTTGGCCAAAAGTACTTGAATACCCCTCCTAGCTATTGAGTTTAATTGCTATTAGGTGTATAACATTTAAACTTTGTGGCAGCAGTTTGATGACGGCCAACATCATCCTAGATCTTGAAAACATGGTTTAACAAATTTGGTGTGGAAGAACTTCAGTGGTCTGACTGGACTAGACTAGACTAGACATTGGGATTAGTCATTACGAACCTCCTGACCTTAAAATTATAATTTTTTCCTAAATGAGCAATTCCCAAATGTTATAATAAGCCATCCCTGAAGAGTGGATGCTGTTATTGCTGTGTGTGTACTGTATATGGGGATTCTATATTAGTGCTTATGGTTTGTATTAGTCAGTATTTGGGGCGGCACTGTGGCTCAGTGGGTAGCACTGTCACCTCACAGCACGAAGGTCCTGGGTTCGATTCCCAGGTGGGGTGGTCTGGGTCCTTTCTGTGCGGAGTTTGCATGTTCTCCCTTTGTCTGTGTGAGTTTCCTCCGGGAGTTCTGGTTTCCCATAGTTCAAAGACATGCAAGTGAGGTTAATTGGAGATACAAAATTGTCCATGACTGTGTTTGACATTAAACTTGTGAACTGATAAATCTTGTGTAACGAGTAACAACTGTCTCTGTCATGAATGTAACCAAAAGTGTGTAAAACATGACGTTAAAATCCTAATCAATAAATAAATATTAGTCTGTATTTGCATTAACAGTATTTGTGATGTCAGACAGGAGGGCCTGCCACATGTTCAATTTAGCTGTTTTTAAGGTGTTCAGTGTGGTTGAGGTCACGGTTCTAAGCAGGTCACTGGAGTTCCTCCACAACAAACTAACCAAACCATGAATTTATTGAATTTATCTAATTTTTCCCCCGTCATGCACATGTCAGTCATGCTGGAATGATTAGAAGGGGAGTCCATATACTTTTAGCCATATACTGTGTGTATTTGTGTATCTACATTCAAAGCACAAGCCCAATACAATGACAAAACAGATGAATTATTAGAATAATGAGGTTTCACACATCAAAGCTATTTTCTCAATGCTTGGAGGCTGAAAGCAGGCGAGAGAAAAAAGAGATTAATTAATTAATGAAAAAAAGCGCCAAGGAGGAAATGCAGGATACAATCTGTAGAGACCAAATGACATGTCTGTTGGCTAAAAACAGACATAATCAGTGTTTTGTTAGGTGATAACAGGATAACAAATAACAATGAAAATTTAAAACAGAAATCGCAGTAGCTGATTAAACCGGCAGAATTCAACAATGCTTTCATTACTGATTGAGAACTATATTTGAGTTCCACTAATAACATATTGAGTTTTTAAGGAAATACTTTATTGTTCTGAGGATTTGCATGTACATTGTCAGAAAAAGACTCATAGCTTATTAACTCATATTTACAAAAACCTGAAAATGTTTTAAATGTGTCTAAATCAATATGTCCAAATTATATGTACTAATCTGAAGTTCATTTTGCCCAATACAGACATTTGTACAAAGAAAGTTGTGATAAAAATGTTGGAAGCCATATTAATCAGTATATATCAGAAATCCAATATATGGCTTGCTTCAGACCCTTCCTTTTGTACTCTGTGAAAGCCCCTTTGGCATTTGATAAATCTTTACAGGTTTTTCACACCTGGATTTGTGCAGTTTATCCCAATTTTCATGGTCTTACTCAAAACAGTTGCTTTTATCTGTAAGTCATGGCACTAAAGGCACTAAACCAGAGCAGAATGAGGCATATTGTGTGAGGATACAGTGTGTATATAAATATATGTAAATATATGTATCTTCAGAGCAATAATAGAATTGCACCATGCTGCCTGATGATATGACCAAGGGCAGGGGGGGTTGTAAATAATAAGTAACAGTGGGCCAAGAACTGAACCCTGGGGAACACCCTGAGGAAAGAGAGGCGAATTTGACCATAACCTGTCGTCAATTAAGACATTGCTGTCTGTCTGGGAGATAGGACTGAAACCAGGAGAGGACAGGACCAGCAATGGCAACAGCTCAAAAGCAACAGAACAAGAACAAGGGTGTTCAATGACCCACAATCAATTGTAACCATAAGGTCATTAGTAACCCAGACAACCACAGTTTCAGTGCTGTGATTTTCCCTAAAGCCACACTGTAAATAGTCAAACAAAGTGTTAAAAGCAATATGTTTTTGAGCTGAGCAGCAGCTGCATACCCAAGAAGCTTGTCCAGTAAATGGGGTTAGAAATGAGCTGATAAATGATGAGATTTTCATGGTCCTTCAAGTCTATGCTTCTTCAAAACTGGAGTGATTGTTGCCAGTTTCAAGTTTGAGGGAATGACGTGAGAGCTCATTGTTACAAGAGGACATAATGCTTTGACAAGAGCTGTAGGCATGGGATCAAGATGACACATAGTCACTCTAGATGATTTTTTTTTTCAACAGAACTCTCTTCCAGGAGTCTAACATGAGAAAAAATGTTGTTTTGAGGTAAGTGGAAATCTGTCCAATTTGCAGGGATTGAAGTATGCTGAAGCTACATATAATCGTCTTTACTAAGGAGCAAACCAAGGAGTAGAGCAGAGTGAGTTAAGATCACAGAAAAGGTCAAAGTTTGGATTTAAAAAAAGCAATAAAAACAAGAATCTATGACTTGTAAAAGTACAAAGAAAATATTTTCAATGTTTACAATGACCAACTTAATTGTATATTGTAAATATAAGCAACATTGGAATATGGTTGCAACACACGCTAAAACCATTGTGTTACATCACCTTTCCTAAAGACACTTTTATAATTATTTAGGACTTGAGGACACTAACTGTTAAATTCTTTATTCATTTTTGCTTGAAAAAAGATTTCAGCAGCTCAACAGTCTGTGGTCTCTGTTTTCTGATTCTCCTCTCCATGATGTGCAGTACATTTTCAATAGAAGACAGATCTGGACTGCAGGCAGGCCCATTAAGCACATGCACTTTGTGTATTGTAGCCCATACAGAAAGAGGCCTGGCATTGTCTTACTGAAATGACCATGGACCTCCATAAGGCAGCAAATCTCTCTCTAAAATCCCAACATATGCAATATATATGGGACAGTGGTAGCCTAGTGGGTAGGGCTAATCCCAGCTCTGCCATGCAGCCACTGTTAGGCTCTTGAGCAATCCCCTTAGCCCTCTCTGCTCCAAGGGCACTGTACAATGACTGACCCTGTGCTCTGACCCCAGCTTCCAAACAAGCTGGGATATGCGAAGAAAGAATTTCATTGTACTGTACACCTGTATATGTAAATATGACAAATATATTTTCAAACATATGGAAGTCACCCATGCCATGGGCACTGATGCACGCCCATACCATGTCTGATGTTGGCTTTTACACCTTATGCCAATAACTGGATTTGAATAATTCTTATTTCACTGTCTTGTGGTTCATCTGAAATTTACAATGAAATAGTTAAACTTAAATATTTTATGTACCTTTGACCCTTATTTTGCTCTTGTCCCATTCTTTTAGTGTGTTGCAGCATCAACATTTATCATGGTTTGATACCTTTTATGCTAGAGCACTTGATATAACATTTATTAGTTAGATTAAAAACCAAACATTTTAGTTTCTTTGCTCCCTTTGACATCATTATTTGTATCATTATTGATACCATTATATATTGACGTATTTATGGTATAGGAGCTCTGCAGCTCTCAAGAGAGTAACAATGTTTATTTGAGACACTTCTTATTCAGACTTGAGAGCAAAGTCTTCAGCACTTCTTGGAAATAAAAGTAATTGTTATTTTTGTTCTGCCTCTGAGAAATACAATACATGGACCAACTGGATCATGTTAGGTACAGACTAAAAAAGGTTTTTCTAACACTAGTTTGTCACCACACTGCCTGCCAAATCTGATTGTACAGCCACCTGAGCTGCTAATTTGTTCACCCCTGTAAAGTGAAGGCTAGAACAGAAAACACTCTTTTCACACATTTTAATATTGCATTTTTTTTGTGTGGAAATGTGGATTTTCCCTCTTTTTGCAGAGTGTAAAGGTTTCTGTCTGTTTGGAAAATGTACTGGTTTTGCATATTTCTCATTAGATTCCATTCTGGTGTCATGAATATTAGATTCACAGCAATATAAACTAGCATTAATTTTTAAATGTTCAATATGTACAAAATGTACAAAAACAAAGCTTTTATCTCAGTGAAGATTAATCACATAGGGTTGATTTAAAGTTCATTTACAAATTCATTTACATGAAAAAGTAATTACACAAACAATTTAGTCTTAGTATCATCGATCAGAGAGTTTGAAATTGTCCTTCTTCTTTCAGTCTGCCAAATTTTACACAAGGGGATATGAATACTAACAGAAACATCCTTACAATGACAATGATGTGTATAAAAAAACTGAGAAAGATATACACTGATCAGGCATAACATTATGACCACCTTCCTAATATTGTGTTGGTCCCTCAGCCCTGACCCATCAAGGCATGGAGTCTGACACCTTTCTATCAGAACCAGCATTAACTTTTTCAGCAGTTTAAGCTACAGTAGCTCGTCTGTTGGACTGGACCACACGGGCCAGCATTCGCCCCCCACGTGCATCAATGAGCTTTGGCTGTCCATGACCCTGTCACCGGTTTACCACTGTTCCTTCCTTGGACCACTTTTGATAGATACTGACCACTGCAGACCGGGAACACCCCACAAGAGTAGCCCCAGAGAGCTGCAGTTTTGGAGATGCTCTGACCCATTCGTCTAGCCATCACAGTTTGGCCCTTGTCAAACTTGCTCAAATCCTTACACTTGTCCATTTTTCCTGATTCTAACACATCAACATTGAGGATAAAATGTTTATTGCTGCCTAAAATATCCCACCCAATAACAGGTACCGTGATGAAGAGATAATCAGTGTTATTCACTTTACCTGTCAGTGGTCCTAATGTTATGCCTGGTCTGTGTACACAGAGAGATCTAAATGTTTTAACAGAATGAACACTACATTCTCTAGCAGTGTTTCTCTAGCCTTGTACAGAATGTGTTGCCATGGAGGGCTAGCCTCGTCTTTATTTTATTTCTGGAATATCACTTGGAAACAGTTACATTGACACACATTTTACTTTTTATCTAACAGTTGTTTAATTTCAGTATTTAATAGTCTGTTAAGTAAAAAAAACTCAAGGTAAAGAAAAGTGGATTTTTTAAATACTGCACTAGGTATCAATATAACATTATTTGTCAGGATTGTTTGTGCATATATTGAATAGTGATGTTACCTCAATTACTCATTATGAAGTCACATCTTTTTGAATTGTCTCCTTCACATCCCTCTTAATTTATTTTTGGTGTTTTTATTGTTATTAAAAGCCTCCTCCTAGCTATAGAATAGCTCCTGTCCTAAATAAAAAAGCATACATACAAATGTTAGGTCACTGTTTTTTATCAAATCCTTCTTGCATACTTACCACAACTTCCTTGGTCATTATCATCCTGAAATATGAAAATATTATCAGAAAAAAAACACCAGATCTTGTAAAAAATATGGTCATAGTCTCTGCCACAAATATAGCACCCCCCATGAAGGAAAGAAGTCCCTGCTTCAAAATGCAAGCTAGAATTAAGCTTGTTGCTAATCACACTGACAAGGATAAGCTCTCTTGTGTAAAGTTTTGTGGTCAGATAAAACAAGGATTGTGTTCTTTGGTCACAATTATCAGAACACAAGGTTAGGCATTTACAGCAGGGGACTAATCTTTTTTTTAAAAGACTGTCTATTGTCACTGTTGCACTGTTTATAGTTTTGGTTTGTTGTCTGTTATTGTACTTTGTGGACTTTGTTGTGCACCTACAACTTAACATCTCAAAAACTAAAGAAATTGTGGTGGACTTCAGAAGGAAGAGGAAGGATCCAGAGCCAGTTACCATTCAGGGAACAGAGGTGGAACTTGTACCCAGCTACAGGTACCTTGAAGGTCACAAATTGTTCACATCCACTTCATGCCCTGGAGGTATTTCGACCGAGCACCTTCAGTCATAGACTGATTTCACCTAGAAGCAGGACTGAATGCTACGGGAAGTTTTTTTCTAACAGCTGCAATCAGACTCTTCAATAATTCATAATAATTTATAATAAATACCTAGCATTATTGTATGCTATGCATACACCAACTTCTAATGTTTATATGTATGTAGCTTGTTTTTTTTATACTGTGTCAGTGGATGTTGTATGTATGTAACAAGTTATTTGTCTGATGTGAGCTGCTGTAACAAAGAAATTTCCTGCAAAGGATCAATAAAGTATCTATCTATCTAAATCTACTGTCTTATGTACTACAACCAAAAACAAATCCTGTGTTTTTGTACCTATTATTAAGCATGGTGGTGATAGTTTTATGTTCTGTTTTGCAACCAGTGAAACTGACACACTGCATACATAATTTAATAATTTAATTAAAAAAAAAAATGTGACGTGTTCTAAAAAGTTAAATCCATGCCAGAGAAATGACAAATTTAATTAAACTGTATCATTTTGCAAAGTAGACCTTCAGCATAACAAATATTGTGTACTGTATGTATATTTCTGACCCAACGTTATATGAAAATATGTGTCCCGATCATTCGCTCACAAATTCAATAAAAATAAAAATAAGTCCCTTACAAATCTATGTAAATGTTTGACTTCACCTCTAAGTATTCATTATTCATCACTGATTGCCTGTATCTTGAGAGATCTATAAAAATCATAATGTTTTGCTTAATGGTCAGGCCAGGGTTTCTTTCACATGAGTAGGCTTCATAAAACCCATAATGATATGTAAATAGTCGCACTGTGACCTGCTTATTCATCGTTATAAAAACAGGTGCTGGTGCTGTATGCATATGAATCACAGTAAAGATGTCTGTTGCAAAATATTAACATCCTAAATGACTGGCAATTTAGAAGAATCACCATCATTGTACTCTAGAAATAAGTGTAGAGGTGAAATTTCTCCCTGCCGATCTGTACAGTATCTGTGTAAGTAATATAAATACGAGACTACAGAAGAATATATGAGGACTCTATTAATAAATATTTTGTGCTGTAGCTTTACTCACTGAAAGAACTTGATGGCACCCTCACCGTCCAGCATTACAGCAGGTGATAATCGATGCAATTGTAACACCCATCTAGGCGGGTAGGCAGGATGCATGTGCAGAGATGTTGTCAACATATCTAATTTTTATTCACAGATAAACAAGAAACAACAAACAAGGCAAAAACAGAGGACAAGGAACATAGACAATGAACAAAGACTGCTAATGGCTAAAGGCTAAGCTAAATGCTATGCTAAAGCTAAATGCTAACTCTAACTTAGAAACACATAGAACAGATCTCTATACTTTTCTAAACCCTAAACAAGATTAAATCAGAAATGCTAATTTTTACACCAATGCTAATGGCTAGAGTAATGGAGACACAACGGGGAAACAAGGACTAAGACAAGGACATGAACAAGGACAAAACTAGGACAATGACTAACCAATAACAAGGACAGGTGGACAGGTTATGGCTATGGCTGTGGCAATGGCTTGCCCATAAGTCTCAAATAACATGCATAATTACTAAACATTCACATGAGCAATGAACCAGGGGTAACTTATACACAAGACAAGGGCGGCAGGGTGGCTAAGTGAGTAGGTCATGGGTTCGATCCCCAGGTGGGGCGGTCTGGGTCCCTCCTGTGTGGAGTTTGTATGTTCTCCCCGTGTCTGCATGGGTTTCCTCCAGGTGCTCTGGTTTCCTCCCCACAGTCCAAAGACATGCAAGTGAGGTGAATTGGAGATACAAAGTTGTCCATGACTGTGTTCGATATAACCTTGTGAACTGATAAACCTTGTGTAAACTACCGTTCCTGTCATGAATATAACCAAAAAAGTGTAAAACATGACGTTAAAATCCTAATAAACAAACAAACTCAAGACAATTGTTAAAACACAAGGAACAGCTGTGTCCAAGCAAATTTACTAAACACTTGATTTCAGGAGATATTTTACATGATCCACTTAATATTTAGGACTTTCAGTATTGTTGACAAAAGCTGTATCTCATAAGTATATTGCTGTGTGTAAATGAAACCAGTACTGTTTCTATTTTATTTTAATTACTTATGAATATACTACAAAATGTGAAGGTTCATGTTATGCTGTACCATGTGTTAAAAAAGTGCTATTACTTTCAGCTAAAGGGTCAAACAGGATCAAAAGGCACCACTGTTTAAAATGTACATGTACTTAAGAAGGACATGAGGATTTCTGCAAAGGGAAAAAGAGTCTTAGTTAAAACAGTACTGAAATCATGATATAATCTTGAGGACAACACCAAAATTATAAAGCACCCAGGCTACATGGCAGAAAAATGCAAATCTAGGGTCATTAACAGTACACGCTTTAAGACACCCATCCATAATAATTGAAAGGTAGCAAATTGCTAATAGGATTCAAAGCACTGTACAGCCCAGGCACAGAGGTAGGTGCTTTCTGACCCTTTACTGCTCCACTCAGCCCTTCAGAATATTAAAACGCATTTACTAAAAAGACTCAGGGGTTCTCATCCTAAAATTAGCAGCCCAAAAATGATAAAAATGCATGAACTTACATAAAGACCATAATGCCAGGAATAATCATGAATACTAAAACAGCCTGGTGGTCCTCAGACCAAATCCCATGCAATCTGCATTTTGCATATTTTGATTTTACATGCTCTGTCACAGAATTAAAGACTGGTAATAAACTGGTACCCATGCAAGTTAAAATAATCACAGAAAAATAATCAGAGTATTAAATTTTTGAATTTGAAAATGAACTATAAAATGTGAAAATGATTCTCTTTATTTCATAACTCTTTTTTATGCACTTTCTCCCTTTTTCTCCTGATTTTTGGCACGTCCAATTTTTACCCAAATGCGTTATGCTTCCTCTCTACTGGTGCTGACCCCCGCCCCTGACTGAGGAGAGTGAACTGACGCACGTCCCCTCCGACACGTGAGCAGTAGCCGACTGCTACTGAGTTTATATGGATCAACCTTGTGCATGGAAAGCCACACCCTGATCAGCATTATTCCTCAACTCTGTGTAGAACCCATCAATCAGCCAGAGGTCATAATTGCATCAGTTATGAGGTCCCTATCCGGCTCCCTCCCTGGATGAACAACAGCCAAACATTGTTCATATAGCCACCCAGCCCAGCCGGATGGCAGAGCTTAGATTCGATATGATGTATTCAAAATCCCAGCTCTGGTGTGCTAGCGTATTTTACAGCTGCGCCACCTGAGCCGCCCTATTTCATAATTCTTAAGGTTTTTTATAAATGTATTAACACAAGTTACTTTTGCAATGCTTTATGACAGATTCCCACCATCATGTCCTTGTCAAGACAGACTATTTACCCTTTCATTTATAATAAGTTCTAATCCATCCAGCTCTTTCTGTGATTAATTTAGGCATTTAAAATCAGTCAGGCATTGCCATGACTTAGACAGCACTCCATTTATAAATAATATTAATGTCTTTATTTAAACTCTGTTTAGCAGTATGCAGAACAAGTCGCCTCATTTATTAAACTGAGAAATCATGTAATCAGGATGACTAATAATATGGCGTAATATATTAAACATTTTATAAGGATTTTGGGACATAATTTTGTAAAAATAAAACTTATTCTTGGTTTAAACAATCTGTCCAGATAGTATAATACATTTATTCATGACCAAAAGAATCCATAGATGTTTAAATTTTATTTAGGATATGGATGAAGTAAAAACATTAGCTTTGAAGCATTGTGGTTCCGGTTTGACCCTTTTCTCTTATTACATTATGTTTTATATAATATTGTAATTAGTTCAATGCTATGAGGGTTCCTCTGTTGGAAAATCCTCATGCAAGCACCTTTACCTTTATACACCGATCAGACATAACATTAAAACCACCTCCTTGTTTCTACACTCACTGTCCATTTTATCAGCTCCACTTACCATATAGAAGCACTTTGTAGTTCTACAATTACTGACTGTAGTCCATCTGTTTCTCTGCATGCTTTGTTTCATGCTGTTCTTCAATGATCAGGACTCTCACAGGACCACTACAGAGTAGGTATTATTTGGGTGTTGGATCATTCTCAGCACTGCAGTGACACTGACATGGTGGTGGTGTGTTAGTGTGTGTTGTGCTGGTATGAGTGGATTAGATACAGCAATGCTGATGGAGTTTTTAAACACATCACTGTCACTGCTGGACTGAGAATAGTCCACCAATTAAAAACATCCAGCCAACATGTGCAGCATTCTGTGACCACTGCTGAAGGTCTAGAAGATGACCAACTCAAACAGCAGCAATAGATGAGCAATTGTCTCTGACTTTATATCTACAAGGTGGACCAACTAGGTAGGAGTGTCTAATAGAGTGGACAGTAAGTGGACACAGTATTTAAAAACTCCAGCAGTGCTGCTGTGTCTGATCCACTCATACCAGCACAACACACACTAACACACCACCACCATGTCAGTGTCACTGCAGTGCTGAGAATGATCCACCACCCAAATAATACCTGCTCTGTGGTGGCCCTGTGGGGGTCCTGATCATTGAAGAACAGGGTGAAAGCAGGCTAAATGGTATGTAGAGAAACAGATGGACTACAGTCAGTAATTGTAGAACTACAAAGTGCTCCTATATGGTTAATGGAGCTGATAAAATGGACAGTGTGTGTAGAAACAAGGAGGTGGTTTTAATGTTATGGCTGGTCAGTATATTTGCTATGTTTAGGGTTGTTGTCTTTTTGTAAAGATTTAATTTCTTAGCTGATTAATTTTTTTATAATGTTTTTATATAATGCTGCAGTACCATTTGCAGTGTAGCATTCCCATATCACAATGCTCACTCCCTCATAATTTACTGAGGGTATTTTGTTTTTGGAATTATAATCTTTTACTCTCAACTAACTGCTTGTGCAAACTTTAGACAAGCATCTGTGTTCAGTGCATGGTATAGGAACAAACATGATTGTAATGCAGTTTATTATATATCGTTCAGTGTAAATGTTGATCGTATTGTTTTAAGGGCATCCTCCATTGTTCAGAGTGACTTTTGGCTTTGCACTAAGAACTAATATCTAAGAACTTTAGGAAGATATTTTTACATTGACCATGATTTCTAACACTCTTTTTTGCAGGATTTAAATCTGTTTATGTTTATGAATACATCATTTTTCACTCATATTTATTAGTACTAGTTTAAATGGTTGAAGACTTCTGTTTACATTATACTACAGTATATCTAAATCTTATTAATATAGGGGAAATACACAGTAAAAGCAAGTATTTATCCATAAGGGGATTTAAACATCACTGTCTTAGAGTGTAAAACAAAATAATGATACAACTGCACTGTCACTGCCACATGACTGATCAAGACTGAACTACAGTAACTCCCTCCTGGCAGGTCTTCACATGTCCATAATTAGACCTTTGCAGCTGATTTAAAATGCAGCAGACTGCCTGGTTTTAAATCAACCCAATCACTGCCACATCAGACCCCTGCTGCTTTCTCGAATGTACATGACATATATTTGGGTAATTTATGAGTTATATTGGCAGAAATAAATAAAAGTAAACCCATATTATTTAAATTGAGTTTTGTACTCAGTAAAATATAATTTTATTGAACTATATATAATATAAATTATCAAATTATAACAATATAAATAAAAAAAGGTCTTGCACACCAAAGCCTCTTCCCAACTGTAAAACATTCCTGAAGGAGCATCATGGTTTAGATGGATTTCATGTCTCATAACCAGAACACAGTCCAGACCTTAGCCCACCAGACATGCTGTAACATGGACTTAAGAGATTATAAATGGTCTTAAATTCCTACTTACCATAAAGACATAACTGTTAACGTAATTAATAGAGAAATACACAAGCTTAATAAATGTTCTCTTCCAACTGTATATACACACCGATCAGCCATAACATTAAAACCATCTCCTTGTTTCTACACTCACAGTCCATTTTATCAGCTCCACTTACCATATAGAAGCACTTTGTAGTTCTACAATTACTGACTGTAGTCCATCTGTTTCTCTGCATGTTTTGTTAGCCCTTTTTTATGCTGTTCTTCAATGGTCAGGACTCTACCAGGACCACCACAGAGTAGGTATTATTTGGGTGGTGGATCATTCTCAGCACTGCAGTGACACTGACATGGTGGTGGTGTGTTAGTGTGTGTTGTGCTGGTATGAGTGAATAAGACACTGCAGCGCTTCTGGAGTTTTTAAATACCTCACTGTCACTGCTGGACTGAGAATAGTCCACCAACCAAAAAACATCCAGACAACAGTGCCCCATGGGTGGACAGTGAGTGGACACAGTATTTAAAAACTCCAGCAGCGCTGCTGTGTCTGATCCACTCATACTAGCATAACACACACTAACACACCACCACCATGTCAGTGTCACTGCAGTGCTGAGAATGATCCACCACCTAAATAATACCTGTTCTGTGGTGGTTCTGTGGGGGTCCTGATCATTGAAGAACAGGGTGAAAGCAGGTTAAAAAGATATGTAGAGAAACTGATGGACTACAGTCAGTAATTGTAGAACTACAAAGTACTCCTATATGGTAAGTGGAGCTGATAAAATGAACAGTGAGTGTAGAAACAAGGAGGTGGTTTTAATGTAATGGCTGATCAGTGTACATCTACATCACTATTGCATGTTTGTATTAAGGTGTTACAGTTATATCAGCCTCTATAAGTCTTTTTAAATTACTTTCATTAAAATGTATTTTATATAAAAGACTGTATAAGAAGCTGTTTCATTTTATGTTTTATTTCCCTTTTAGGAACATACAGAACCTTAAAGAAACACTTCCAGGAGAAAGTCATTTAATTATTGCCATTAAGCCTTTATGGGCCTAAGTGCTGAATCAGTTGCTTTATTCACTTACATAATCAAATACACTTTCTACTCTGTAGCAGAAAAAAGTTAAACAAGACTTTTTTTGGGGGTTAAACAGTTTGAAAAGTTACTTTAGGGTTCCTACAGGTTTCTATTAATCTTGTGAATCTTTTGTCTTGTAGTAGAACAGAATATTTGTAGAATATATTTTGTTCTTTTTAGACTGTTACTATGAGGTATGCCATTGTGCTGTGTCGAGTTAAAAAATAGATCCTATATGAAATCTCATTTTAGTGTAATCTATTATTGAGCTGAAAATTTATTATTATGCATCCAAAAGAGGAGAAAGGAGGCCATCAGTGACTGTGTCAGACAGCGGTATTCATGTCAGGCGATATTGGTTCTTTTAGTTAAACATTGCTACTCTGGCTCATCTCATTTGAGATATAATTGTCTTCATATTCATTCAGTTTCAACTGGCCCTTCATTTGCATTCATGCTTTATTAAAGATCTTTTAGTTTGCATTTGAGGAACCCGTATTGCTACTGAATGAACGTTTTGAAATGTTCGGTAATGGAAATTGGAGCATAACAATAAATACTAGGTCTGCAAAGAATGGCACTTTACCATGTGCCAGGTGGCTTTATAAATACAAAAAGATAGAACATGGTTTGGATTGCCATTTAGCTACTCTGTGATAGTACATGTGTGAATAATTTACATTAATGCAAAGCAACAAAATGAGACATCAAATGAATAATTTTGATTTTACCCTGAGTGGTGCCCCTAGTGGGTTTTGCT